>NW_012116899.1:435177-475647 GCF_000951035.1 Colobus angolensis palliatus
CTGCGCCACCATGCCCAGCTAATTTTTTAAAAACTTTTTTTTTTTTTTTAATAGAAATGTGGTCTTACTATGTTACATAGGTTGGTCTTAAACTCCTAGGCTCAAGCAGTCCTCCTGCCTGGGCCTTTCAAAGTTTTGGAATTGCAGGTGTGAGCCACTATACCCAGCCAAAAGTGAGATACTTCATTGTTCCTGCCCATGTTTGTATTTTTAAATATTGCTGAAATAGTCACATACTGCCTAAACATAATAGTTAATGAAAATATTTTACTTTTAAAAGCAGAACACATGGGCCAAAAAACAATGTTTGACTCATTTAAGTATACCCTCATGACAGGTTTTCAGTGAAAGAATAGTTAAATATTAAATCCCCGATTACTTATTAAAACATGTTCTCATACACATGACACACATATCCAGATTTTATTGTTGAATTTTTGTTTTGAAGATGAGAGCTAGAATTTTATTCTCTGAATATACCTCTAGCACACAACTAGCAACATAGTCAGAAAAAGTATCGCTTTTTCTGGCTGTTATAAATAGAATGTCTAAGTGGGAAAAAAAAGAATTTGTCCTAAATTTAAAAGAAAAATCATATTTGAAGTGTTCTGATGGTCTCCTTAATTTTTCATGGGTCAACACTGTTTGCTTACACTAAATTTTGTTTCAATTAGAATTTTTTTCATTCAGCCATTTATTTGTGGTTAATGATTCTTGAATAGAAAAATGAAACATCTCTACAATGGGACTAGGAAGGAGTTAGCTTGGCTGTTAACTGTTGATCTCTAAATTAATTAGATTGCGTTGTTTTATAAAGTGGCATATCCAAGGTGTGAATTTTTATACTCTTTGTTATAAAATCATTTTCTTACTCAAAGTATCCTTTTGCTTTACCAACTCCTAATTTCTTTAGAAAGCAGAAGGATGACATGGAGGGCAAGAAGTTGGATGGTTCTCTTTTGGTTTGTTATCTAAAATTACTTGAGTTTGTAGGATGGCAAGGTCTTTCCTTTCACAAATCAGACTAAGTTACCATTCAAAAAATTCGAAATTAGAATTAGTGTAGAGTTTGGAAACTAAATTAATTGCTCTTTGAAGGGTTTCAAATGGGTTTACTTGAACATGTCTGTCTTGGTCAACTTGCGGCTTTACTTTGAATTTATATACATTGTGCATCAAGTGATATAGAAGAGATAAAGTTGCATCTTGTACTCCCAACCAGGAATATAACTATACGTGCTTACAATGTGCATGGTCTTTAAAGCTGATAAATACACCTAATGAATTCCTAGAACAACTGTACAAGTCATCCTTTAAACAACTATTTAGGCCAGGCACGGTGGCTCACACCTATAATCCCAGCACTTTGGGAGGCCGAGGTGGGTGGATCACCTCAGGTCAGGAGTTCGAGACCAGCCTGGCCAACATGGGGAAACCCCATCTCTACTAAAAATATAAAAATTAGCTGGGTGTGGTGGCGGGCACCTGTAATCCCAGCTACTTGGGAGGCTGAAGCTGGAGACTTGATTAAACCCAGGAGGCAGAGGTTGCAATGAGCTGAGATTATGCCATTGCAGTCCAGCCTGGGCGACAAGAGTGCAACTATGTCTCAATAAATAAATAAATAAATAAAAATAAATAAAAAATTTATGGAGAGTCTGCTCTGTAGCTGGAGGTATATGTTCCAGGCAGAAGGAACAGTAGATTCAAAGGCCCTAAGCAAAAATTTTGCATGATGTATTTGAAGAGTTGGGGGAGTCTGTGGATATGCGAACTCTGAGAAGCCTGTTAGACAATCTAAATCAGGTAGGTGGTTAGATATGTATGTCTGCAGTTCAGGGGAGAGGCCTGAAACCAGATATAAATTTGGGAGTTGCCAGGATATAGATGATATTTAAAGCTATGAGACTGAATGAGATCACCAAAAAAATCACATGTAGGTAGAGACTATTTTAAGAGATAGGAAAGATAAGAAGGAACAAGAAAATGAAACTGAGAGAGAATAGCATAGAACTGAGTCCAAAAAAAAAAAAGGCGTGGTGTCTTGGAAGCCATATAGAGTGTGTTTCTTGGAGGGCAGGAATGGCTGGTCAGGTGCTGCTGGGTGGTCAAGTGAAGCAAGACCTGACCATGGGATTTATCAGTGTGAAGATCATTGTTGACTCTGACAAAAACCATTTCAGTGAGATGGTAGGGGCAAGAACTTGATTAGAAATAGTTCAACATAGAAGGGGAAGAGGAGATTTAGAGACAGTATATAACAACTCTTTCAAGGAGTTTTGTTGCAGAGGGGCAAGAAATAGATTGGATGCTTGAGGTGGGAGAAAGATTCATTTTGTTTGATCTGGTTTGGTTTTTAAGTTGGGGAAAATAGTAGCAGGTTTGAATGCTGCTATAACAAAATACTGTAGACTGGGTGGTTTATAGACAACAGACATTTATTTCTTATAGTTCTAGAGACTGGGAAGTTCAAGATCAAGGTACCAGCAGATTCAGTATCTGGTGAAGACTGATTCCTCACTAATTCCCCACATGGTGGAAGGGGTGAGGCAGTCTCTGGGGCTGCTTTTACTTTACTCATAAGAGGACCCCACCTTCATGAACTAATCACCTCCCAAAGCCCCACCTCCTGGTACGATCACCTTGGGGATTAGGTTTCAACTTGTGAATTTTTGGTGGGGACACAAAAGTTCAGTTTATAGCAAATGCTGATGGGAATATTCTAGTAGAGAGGGAATGATTGATGGTATGGGAGTGACAGGAGACATTTGCAGGAGCAAGACCTCACGAATGCCTAAGTGGGAGCTCTGTTGCTTACTTGGAGGTGTTGGCGGTAGATGGGAGTGTGGACAGTTCACTTGCACTAACAGGAAGGAAGGTGGAACTCATGGTCCAGGTACTAATGAATAGATAGAGGTGGTGGAGGGAAATAAGCTGATTTCTCCTGTTTTTCTCCATGAAATAAGAAGCACAGTCACCAAGATGTGTGAGCTTGAAAGAGCTGGTATCAGAAGCTCTTGAAGAGGAGCGGGGAGACATGAAATGGTTAACATGGTTCAGTGGCATAATGGATAGATAGGGAAGGGTGTTATGATTGCTAAGCATTGTTAGTAGCCTTTTTGAGGTTGGTGGTCATTAATTAAAGTGAAGATAGTCAGCGTGGTATGTTTCTTTTGAGATACATTCAACTGCACAGATGTAGGAGTAAGAAAGGGGAGAAGATTGACTTTAACCAGTTCTTCCGGAGTGTGACATATGAGAGGCAGGGTAGGGAGTTGAGGTGTGTGCAAAGTAGTGCTTAAGCTGAAGGACTGTAGGATTTTAACTGGTTAAGAAAGAAGTGAGGGCATGGTGGTAGTGAAGGTTGTAGTATCAGTGCTTGTAGGTTCTGGTGGGGTCAGAAGTTTGTTGCAGTCAGGGAAGTAGAGGAAGTGAGCTGAAAATAGAGGGATTGGTGGTTAGGGGGTTCTGGTGATTTGTAATGACAAAGTCTAGTGTCTGACCACAGGAGCAGCTGAAGCAAGGTAGATAGATAATGAAAACCCAAAGAATTGAGACAGAAGTATGTTAAATATGTTAGGTAGTGACAGTAAACCAGCAGCTGAAATCCTCCAGGATGGGGCTAGTTACCTAAGGGTAAATTAGATGTCTACTGGGAGGGGTAATGGACAAAACAGTCTGATCCTGAGGATTTTCAGAGAGGAGAGGAAAAAGGTGGTCTGGAAATGGCAACAAGATACATGGAGTCCACTTACCCCATTCTGAGCAAGGGTTATGCTTCTGGAGGGAAGCGATGTCCTCAGGGAAAGCCCGGTTTCTATGAGAGCAAGAAGATAAGTGAATGTTCAGGGAAGGCAGTGTTTCAGGGGAAAGGCTTTCAGGAGGTAGGCAGGTACAAGAGGACATACCAGGGGACATTGTGTTCCTTATGGGAATTAGAGTGTGGAATGAAGGATGACCTATGAGTCAGGGGCTTTTCATAAGTGACATAAACAGATAAAGGGCATATTGAAATTGTCTTGGTCCAAAGACAGTGGTGGCAAGAGTGGTAGAAGGCCCCCTCTTCCTTTCTACTAATAGAGGCCTGGACATGGGCTGGTTTTCTTTTGAGTATGTGGGATAAGTTCCCAATATCTTAGATATCTGTTTAATTTTAAAAATATTTTTAATATTTACAGGTCACTAGTAATTATCAGCACTTTAGATGGGAGAATTGCTGCCTTGGATCCTGAAAATCATGGTAAAAAGCAGTGGGATTTGGACGTGGGATCCGGTTCCTTGGTGTCATCCAGCCTTAGCAAACCAGAGGTAAGAATTTTCTGTTAAGTGTTGACTGGAAAACTTAATTCTAATGAGTAATTGCTGATATTAAGAAGTTTGAGGCCCTGTTGCCCATGTTTGAGGCCTATCTCCCTCTTATAGGTTGTGTCCCTTTAGGGCAATTACTTAACTTTTCTATTCCTCAGTTCCTCTCTTGTGAAATGAGATGGATAATAACATCTTCTTAGGATTACTTGGGGCATTAAATGAGTTAATCCTATAAGTGAGCAACTGAGGATCCTATCTGCCATATCAGCATAGCACATTATCTGAGCTATAAATGATTGTGTATTATCATCACAAGGTCTCTAGGAATAATAAGATAAATATAAATAAAAACTTTATTGAATTTTACTACTTAGAAATCTGTGCTGCAAAATCCCATAAATTATTCTTCCCTAATTATAAACAGAATTCATCTGAAATTTTTTTGTAATGTAATTCCAGGCAAATTTGATTATTTGCAGAAAATGTATACTTAATAATTTGGAGCTCTAGAATAGTAGAGGGGAAAGAGCATAGATTCAAAGAGACCTCACTTCCAAAATTACTCTGGCACATGACTTCAAGCCCCTCAGAGTTTTAGTTGCTCTCATCAATAAAGTGAGGACACAGCCTGCCTTCATGGGGTACAGATGGGGGAGATTAAATAAGAGAAGCTGATTTTCCTCACCTTTAGTTTCAATTCTGATGGATGAAGTCTCTCTCCTTTTCTGGAGCTTTAGTCTGTTGTTTAAATTATTTAAGAATGAGTCCATCTTTTGAGTGGTGACTGCTAACATTGAAGCAGTCACCTCTGTTTTCCAGAATGCCCATGGCCTTCTTTTATATCGAGTCGTTCCTGTAGGACACTCCCTAGGGTAGTCTTTTTTCTGTTTTGTCATCAGTCTTTTTCTTTAAAAAGCTTCCTAGCTGATATTAAGTATGGAAAAGACAAAATCTTACATGAGGGGTTTGAGAATGACCTGAATATTGGTGACCAAACTTTCCAGTGGGAAACTGTTATCAGTGACCCATCTATGATAACAGACTTTCCTGTGCTTTCCAGTAAACCCAGCCCGAATCTTTTCTGGTGCACCCAAACTGATACTTAAGGAAACAACACTGCCAAATTTCCACGTTTGCTGTGTGCTAAACCCTGAGTAGACTTTATAGGTGGCTACTATTTCTCAGTATACTGAAAATATATTTTGAGAAGAGAGAACTTCTATTGTATTATGAGTTATTAATGCAAATAGCAATTTGATTGTACATTACATTAAGTTTATAATTGAGTATGGTATTCAAGTGAATTACTACTTAAGATAAACTTGTTTATTTTTCTTCTGTTGAGATTATGCTTGGGTATGCATGTTTTACTTTATTTTTAAACTAGACATAAGAGATGATCAGCAAAATGAGAAGATTGTAAGCTGCTTACATCTGAGGTAATATCAGTGTGTTGTAGTGGTTCAAAGCATGTGTGTGTTTGCAAACTGAAATATACATAGGTACAAAAAGATAAGTTGCATGGTATGGCAAAGTAGAGTGCAACTAGTTGTAATAATCTGAGTGCTAGTAAGGGTGTTTGAGTTATAAGTAGCTAGTTGTATTTGAAGGTTTTCTTACAGATAGCAGTTATATTAGCTGTTTTTAAAACTACAGTTCAACTTTCTTACTGTCCTTAGTTCGCACCACCTTCTGTGGTTTATTAGGGCTCCCTTGTTTTTGGTGTCCTCTCTCACAGCCACCCACCCCCAATCCTGGATCTTTTGGATAGAATGCTTTGAAATGTTGAGTCATAGGCTGGGCGTGGTGGCTTATGCCTGTAATCCCAGCACTTTGGGAGGCTGAGGAGGACCGATCATGAGGTCAGGAGTTTGAGACTGTCTCTACTAAAAATACAAAAACTTAGCGAGGCGTGGTGGCGGGTGCCTGTAATCCTAGCTACTCGGGAGGCTGAGGCAGGAGAATCTCTTGAACCTGGGAGGCGGAGGTTGCAGCGAGCCAAGATTGTGCCACTGCACACCAGCCCAGGCAACAGTGCAAGACTCCATCTCAAACAACAACAACAAGAGAAATGTTGAATCGAAAGCCTATTCAGAAAGCTCACGGGTTGCTTTTCATGCAGGAAAAGAATCCTGATACCTCTTTGCATTATCTAGGTTTTACTTTTCTACTTCATAGAAAAAAAAAAAATCGGAAGGCATTGAAACAGCTGTGATAACATGATAGATTAACTAGATTTTACTGCTACCCCAAATTCTTGGGCCATTTCTTGAGAGTAGATGTTTAATATGTAGAGATACTGATGATATAACGTTGTTCCCAGCATTATAACATATACTCGATGCTCCTTACACAGTGTAATCCTCATAGTAACCCTTCTGAGGTTACTACGTTGGTCTCATTTTGTAAAGAGGAAATGGCAGCTCAAATAAATTTGCTTGAGGTTGCTGACTGGCTATATATATGATGAGGTTGGAACTGAGCCCAGGCTTGCCTGACTGTACTCCATTCTGCCTGCTCTGAAGCCCTTTTGCCACCTTGTATATACCTCCCTTTGTTTACAGACTCAGGCTGTTCATAGAGTACAGTGGTTCTCAGACTGTTTGGTTTCAGAACCTGTTTAATACTCTAAAAAATTATTGAGGGCTCCAAAGAGCTTTTTTTCAGGCTGGAGTACAATGGTGTGATCATATCTCTTTGCAGCCTTGAATCCTGGGCTGAAGCAATCCTCCTGCCTCAGCCTCCTGAGTAGCTGGGACTACAGACATGCACCACCATGCCCAGCTAATTTTTTTTTTTTTTTTTTTTTTTTGGTAGAGAGAGAATCTCAATATTGCCCAGGCTGGTCTCGAACCCCTGGGCTCAAGTGATCTTCCCACCTTGGCTTCTCAAAGTGCTGGGATTACAGGCGTAAGCCACCATGACCAGCCTAAAACAAAAATGTTTGAAAAACATTTATTTTATTAAAGAAATAACAGTAAACCCACTCCACTATAGCATAACATTTTTATGAATAATAACTATATTCTTTAATACAAAAAATTTAATGAGAAAAGTGGCATTTTACATTTTTGCAAGTCTCTTAAATTTCTGGTTTAATAGAAGACAGTTGTATCCGCTTCTGCCTTAAAAATATTGCATTGTTGCCCGGCGCGGTGGCTCAAGCCTGTAATCCCAGCACTTTGGGAGGCCGAGACGGGTGGATCACGAGGTCAGGAGATCGAGACCATCCTGAGCTACACGGTGAAACCCCGTCTCTATTAAAAAATACAAAAACTAGCCGGGCGAGATGGCAGGCGCCTGTAGTCCCAGCTACTCGGGAGGCTGAGGCAGGAGAATGGCGTAAACCCGGGAGGCGGAGCTTGCAGTGAGCCGAGATCGCGCCACTGCACTCCAGCCTGGGCGACAGAGCTAGACTCCGTCTCCAAAAAAAAAAAAAAAAAAAAAATTGCATTGTTGTTTTGATTTAACTACATAAAGAAGAAAATCCAGTCACATGCAAATGTAGTTGGAAAAGGGAGGAATATTCTAGTAGCCTTTTCAAATAGTTGAGGCCATTCTTTTTTAATACTGTGCCAAAACAAGTGGAAGTTTTTTAAAGATTAGTTGCAGTGTGGAATCAGAAAACATATCAATGAACATTTTATACTCTGAACACTAACATCCATTGGTCTGTCTTGCCTTTTACTCATGCATGATTTTATAACTTGGAAAATATTGACTGAGTTACACAGATCTTTTAAATATTGGCATATTTCCTTATGGAATATTTTTTAAAAATCAAATTTGTTGCTGTTAACCACTGAGCTCATCAGAAAAGTCTGTAAGTACTGGGAAGCTGTCAAGAGAAAATTGGCAGATGCAAGTTTTTTTGTTTTGTTTTGTTTTGTTGTCTTTTAGAGACAGGGTCTTGCTCTGTTGCCCAGGCTGGAGTGCAGTGGTGTGATCATAGCTCACAGTAGCCTCCAACTCCTGGGCTCAAGCAATCCTTCCACCTCAGCCTAAGTAGCTAAAAGTATAGGCACTTGCCACCAAGCTCAGCTACTTTTTTTTAATTTTTTGTAGAGATGGAGTTTTCTTATATTGCCCAGGCTGATCTTGAACTGCTGGGCTCAAGCTGTCCTCCTGCCTCAGCCTCCCGAAGTGCTGGAATTACAGGTGTGAGCCACCACGCCTGGCCCAAGTTTTCCAGTATTCTAGAATTCACTTGAAAATGTAAATTTTATCACAAATACTGTCAAGATATGTTCTTTGAAGTAAAAAGTTCACTTTGTTCATTTTTTAGAAAATGTCTACCAGATACCCAAGTCCTATAATCATGATTTTTCTCAGTTGACTTTTGAGTAAAATTGGAGCTCAATGAACAAAGCTGCTAGTTCAGCTCACAGCTCAGTTCCAGAAGTGCTTTTCCTCCAGACATGCTTTAGCATGTGAAGAAAGGCTTGTTACATACTTCCTAATTAGTCATGCAGAATAATGAAAAGATGTGTACTCAGGGTCAAGATTTAATGAAATCAGTCATTTTTATTGCTTCATCAAGAACATTCTTAAGTGCAACTGTCTCTGTTTTTTTCTTTTACTTCAGGTGTATGACAGTGAAGAATACCATTGTATTCTTAGTTTGGTTCCTGAATTGTGCCAAGGCACCTGCAGTTTTAGTCAGCATTGCTTTTATACCTTCAGGGCAAATAGCAACCCAGTGAAAAGGCAAATCACACCTTGCTTGAAAACTGTTTGCTATTTTGCACCCCTGAGAGAGTCCACAAACCATGCTTTGAAAATTACTTATTTGGTATATGATAGAAAAATAAGAATATTTGTGAAATTATAAACATATTATCAAGGAGAGAAGAATGTATTGTGAGTGTGAGTCATCTGTTATTCAGCAAGGTGTGTGCTGCTCAGCATCTAGAAGTTATGTTCAAAAGTTGAACATTTGTCCTGTTCAGATTTAGAAAAAAAAAAGTTGGACAAAACACCACAAAAGGATCACCAAGGCCAGGCACAGTGGCTCACATCTGTAATCCCAGCACTTTGGGAAGCCAAGGCAGATGGATTGCTTGAGCTCAGGAGATCAAGACCAGCCTGGGCAACATGGCGAAACCTCATCTCTACAAAACATACAAAATACAAAAAAAATTACAGACATTAACTGAGTGTGGTGACATGCACCAGTAGTTCCAGCTACTCGGGAGGCTGAGGTGGGAGGATTGCCTGGGCCTGGGAGGCGGAGGTTGCCGTGGGTCAGATCACACCAGTGCCCTCCAGCCTGGGTGACAGAGTGAGACCCTGTCTCAAAAAAAAAAAAAAAAAAAAATCAAAAACTGCCATTTGAAATGCTATGAATTGGATGCATAGAGTAATACTACCTTCAAAATGCATCCGGTGCAGTGTTTTCTTAAGGTCCTTAACCTTCATAATAGTTAACTTTGTGAGAAGTAGTTAACTTCTTCTCTCAGAAACCCAGTGTGTTTGGTTGTAAAGGCTGGTGTAGGGAAGAGGGCCAGTTGTAGCAGGCAGAAAGAGCTGGCATGGATGTATAGCAGGTGTCACCTCCCAGGTAACAATAAATAGGTTCATGGCTTCCTGTGGGGACTCCTGTATTAGAATGTCAGTTCCTCCAAGCTTTCATCAAGAGTGGTATGCAAGTTGGGTGCAGTGGCACGTGCCTCCTGAGTAGTCGTCCCAGCTACTCAGGGGCCTGAGCCCAGTTGAGCCCAGGAGTTTGAGACCAGCCTGGGCCACATAGCACAACCCTGTCTTATGAAGAGGAAACAAATTCAACTCAGAAGACCAGAGAAGATGTATTCTCCGCAACTATCAAAGTTACTTATTAATCTGAGAAGCTGAAGGATAAAGGATTTGATAGACTGTATAATAATTTTTAAGTTATTGATAAAGGAATTGATTGTGGATCACATGTACTTTTGCTGGAATAATAAAGCCACACAGGACCTTTTTAGACTATGTGGTATTGTGGAGGAGGGCCTAGGATTCAGGAGCTTCAGTTTTAGTCATAATTCTTCCATTAACTTACTGTGTGAACTGGCTAAATTATTTAATCAGTAGAGCTTTAATTTCCTTCTCTGTAAAATTATAGGATTGGACTACATTTCTAAAGATAATCTAACTTCATGCATCAGGTACAGTCACATGCATGAAACACCCAAGTAAATTATCTGGAGAAATTTTTGAACTTTCCCTTTTACTACATTTAAGGATTCTTCTGAAAATAAAGAACAAATTCACTAGGAATTACCATTAGGTACATACTTGCCTCCTGGCTTGCTCTGATGTTGTTCTTAACCTTTTCTGATCCAAAAGGCTTATAAAATAGTGTGTTTTGTTGCTTTAGTGGGATTTTGATTATGTCAATGAAAAAAATAAGCTCCTGGAAGATAAGGGAAATTGACAGTTCCATTAAGAACAGGATGTTTTAAATTATATTTAGAATGAATTGTATGAATTGTGTACCTTGGGACACACATCTCATTTGCCATTATCTCCTGAAAAGAGTGTGGATACATAAGCTAAAACCGTTAGGGTGCATGTTTGTGTGTCTTAGAATAAAGGATGCACCTAAAGTTCACTGTATTAGCTTTAACAGATGTGCTTAGGTTCTAAGCATAATATTTTTGCCAGTTAATGGTAGCTAAGAATATTGTTTTTAATTTTCAGAAGGACCACCTGACATGAAATCTGATTTGCTTTCCTCTAGTAATTTATATTCAGATTCAACCTTGGAGCAAAGCACTAAGGAAATTTGTCTGTGGTTCCCCACTGATTATCTTAAAATTTTGTTTTGTAACACATGAGCATTGTTTTTTCTTTAGGATCTCTGGGCTACATTTGGATCACTTCACCAAATCTAAGTAGATTGAACTATCTACTTCTTTATGTCTTGGAACTCATTTTTAAATATGAAGACCTTCCTTATTGTTATTCAGAAAGCATATTGTTACTGTGTATATATAACTAATTTGTACTTAGATGAATACCTTTATCTTTATTTAGAGATACCATATTTGTTTTCTGTTTTGATTTTCTGTTAAAGATGCCCTTTTTTTCCTCTTAAGAAGAACAAACAACTCTAACGTCTAAACTTAGATAAGGTTTGGGGTTTTGCTTTATTTTAGGCATGTTTCTCCCCAAGGGACACCGCCTTTCTGTTTCAGACAGGTGCAGAAACAGACAGCTCTGATGCTGGTGCTCTCCAGCCTCCTCCCCCTCCCCATATCAGACTGCGTGCATTCCACTAATATAAGGGCTTTGAAAAGGGTACAGCTTTACTGGTTACTGATTTGTTCAGAAAGAGTCTACTAGTAGACCCTTTTAAGTGTTTATTAAAAGAGGATCTGTAATCTCTTTTAAAGCTTCTCTTACTTATACTGAAAGCTGTGCAAGTTGTTTTGCAGTTTTTCATTTGTACGCAAACTAGCACATTTTGAGTCTGTGTCATCTAAGATGGCAGTTTATTTTGAAGCGTAGCTGTCAGTCATGTAGCAAGCCAATATTTAAATAATTGCCTGGGTTAATTGCTTTTCTTTTAATTATAGAAATGAAACAGTGCTTTAATTTAATTTTGTTGTATTAATCTCTTAGCATGGCTGAAAGTAGTGCTGTGAAGTAAGCTAATTTATCCCAGCATTGCATGTCACCAAAGGAGAAACTTATTTGGCCTTGTTTTTTTTTCTTATATTTTTAGGAAATTGGCTCTTCATGTACATTGTTTATGTCATGAATATATATTAATCTAGGTGAAGGCAGAGATAGTTATTAAAATCAGTGTTCTTTTATCATGACTGTGAGAAGTATGCTTAGTCTGGTAGTTTTCCTTGAGGCAGTTTGTTTTGTAGGTTGACTAAATTAGTGAAAAAAGAATTAAACAGTTATCTACTTGGTATTTCTCTGCTCTTGAGTACTAATTTACAATTTTTGAAGATAATAAATACCAAATCATTGCAGAGTTTTTTCTCAACATTTAAACATATAGCACGTCACTTGGGATGCGTTCTGACTGATACACGGATCTGCTGAACGATCTCATTACCCCTCCCTTTAGGGCGTCATCATCTAATGGTGATGCCCCTTCCCTTGTCTTTCAGGTACCATTCCTGGAGACCCTTTACTTTTATCAAACAGTCTTCCTTTTATTTACTTTCCCCAATGTTTCCAGAGAGGAGTAAAAATATATATTTCTATAATACAATAATATTGAAGCATCTCTTTTTTTAAGACACAAATAGTCAATTCTGACATCTAGTAATGTAGTCAGTTGCTCATTTTGGTTAATTAAGATTTACTGTTTATGTTCCATTCAAGTGTATCATTTTTGAAGAATTAAAATATACAAACATATATGTGTTAATTTTTCTTTAGCATTGATTGTCCTTATTGATTAATAAAGTTCTTTCAATCCATTAGAGTTTTTATGTTACAGTCAAAGAATTTTAGGCCTGGTAGAGCTTTCTGATAAATCAAAAACTGCAGCAGTTTGAGATATTTATTTCTACATTGAATTAATCTTTATTTGGTTTTGAGGCCTTGTTTTTAAACAGATGTGAATCCATGTTTGAGAAAGAAATAACTGACTTTGCATAATTAAGCTTTCTGTCTGCTTTCCCCTTTAATTTACTTCTGGAGCAGGTATTCTCTAGAATTCAAAAAGCTTTTGTTATTTTTGAAATTTTGTATTAATGAGTAATAATCTCTCCTGAAGTTTCCAATAGAGAATAAAATAACAAAAACTAGCCGGGCGAGGTGGCAGGCGCCTGTAGTCCCAGCTACACGGGAGGCTGAGGCAGGAGAATGGCGTAAACCCGGGAGGCGGAGCTTGCAGTGAGCTGAGATCCGGCCACTGCACTCCAGTCCGGGCGACAGAGCGAGACTCCGCCTCAAAAAAAAAAAAAAAAAAAAAAAAAAATAAAGCTCACAATGAATTATAGGCGGTCACATGAGCTAGATTGAGTTTATATTTTTGCTTTTAACTAAGTATACATGTATATATACACATAAACACACACAAGTTACCTTAGAAGTTCAGAGTAAGCAGCCCTGGATCATCAACTGTTGTTTGAGTAGCACTTTATAGTTTGGAAAGTGATATCTATTCTTACTTAGTCATTTACATAGCCCTGTGAAGTAAATATTCTTATTAACCCTAATTTTGTGGATGATAAAATTGGAGATCAAAATGGTTCAGAGATTTGTCTGATGTAGTAAAGCTGAGACTCAACCCTAGATCTTTGTACTTACGTCTTCCCTCTTTCCAACATTTAATGTTTTTTAAAATACCTTAACGCTTACCAATTTATTTGTATTTTCTCTACTAATAATTCTTCATGTGCTTTATGGAGATTAATTACTCAGAGACATCCTGCGTAGAGCACAGTTAGCACATAACTCAGCACATTTTGAGCACCTAAACTGCTTCTAGGACAACCCTAGTGGGATAGTCACAGGCGCCAAAACTTAACACATCCAAAACTGAATTCAACATTGTTGGATTGCAGGAGGGAGGCATGCAGAATTGTGCACTGCCCAGGACAGATATGATTCCTGCCTTCCTAGAACTTATAAGGTACTGCGTGGAGCCAGCTAGGGAGGCAAATATGAAATAATTATAGTGTAAATAATGCAAGTGAGTGTGGTAACTGGCGCAAGGCAGGATAGAGCACAAAGAAAGACTCCAACAAGCTTAAGTGCTTACTTAGCCTGATGGTCAAAGAAGGCCTTTCTTGTATGATCAGGAGTTACTGAGGCAAGAGATGGGTAGAGAGGAAGGGGAAGATTGCTCTAGGAGAGGAAATAGCCTATCTCAAGGCCTTGAGGCGAGAGTTACCATGGCATTTTCGGGGAACTAAGAGAAGTTGAGGATGGCAACAGGAATGAGGGTTGGGAGACAGTAGCCGAAATGAGCCCATTGAGGTAGGCCAGGCCAGGACCAGGTTATACAGGGTCTAGTAAGCTATGTTTGGCATTTCAGATTTTATCCTGAGCCGTGAGAAACCGTTGAAGGTTTAAGTGGAAGTGATCACTCTGACTGTAGAAAATGGACTGGAGCAACAGCAGAAATTGGGAGACTCTTTCTAGTCTCCCATGCTAGTTAAGAGACTGCATGGTAGTCATCCAGATGGGAATGATAGACTGGATGGTGACAGTGGAAATGAGTGAAGTAAAGTGATGGATTCAAAGGGTGTTTAACAAGGAAGATCTTTATGAAGATACAAGAGCAAAGGAAGCTTTAGTAGTAAATTAAGAACAGGTATAGAAAGGAAGAACATGTGTTCTCCACATATGAGTTTGGAGAGACCATGAGAGATGCTAAAGAAGGCATTTGACTTTATGGGTCTTTTGCTGAGAGGAAAAGTCTGGGCTGAAATTAAAATTAGAATCGCTTGTGT
Organism: Colobus angolensis palliatus; assembly: GCF_000951035.1. NCBI lineage: Eukaryota > Metazoa > Chordata > Mammalia > Primates > Cercopithecidae > Colobus > Colobus angolensis. Next base: position 449,889 of record NW_012116899.1, read on the forward strand.
CATGGGAACTGAGAAGATCAATCACCTTGAAAGAAAGTAGGGTGAGAAGACCTATGACCAAGTTTTAAAGTCCAACATTTTAAAATTGAGAGAGACTGATAAGTCAGAGAAAATTGAGAGAAAAAGTATTTCAATGATAGATTTGTTTTAGTAGGATTTTAGGGATTATCCTGCTTTCCTTCAGATTTTCCCATCTGCTACTTGGTGTGAAGACTTTATGAATATTTATAAATACTTCCATAATTAGAGATAACTGGCTTATAATGCAAATGCCTCTTCAAACAACTTGTTGATTCATTAGTCTTATTGAAAGTTTTCAGCAAAACAGAACATCGGAAAACTCGTTCCACTCTCAACTGGGGGAACTTGGAAAGCAGTGGAAAAAAGCAGGAAGCCTGTGGATGCCCAAAGTGTTAAAAGCATTAGTCAATGGTTGGAGACCAAAAAGGAATCCCTTTTAAGTTAGTTGTGGAGAGTGACTTTGAGATTCAAGTGAAATAAGGGAACGTGAGACATTCTGTAAAACAGTGAAGTGTTCGTTTTTATCCAACGTCACATAGTGAATGAGTAGTAGAGTCAGGGACCCAGGGGATGGAGTTGAATGAGGTGCAGTCAGCTGCTCTGGTTGGTGTGGATACATCTTGATTTTGTATTTTGGATGTGTGCTGTTGCCCTACCACCTTGTTTTGCAAAACAACTAGTATGGCTAGGAAAGTAATTGTTATAGGTGAAGGAGACTTCCAGATAATAAAAAAGTAAACAATTGAGCATTTTTAATGGCATAGGTTTCTTTTTCTTTTCTTTCTTTTTTTTTTTTAAGTTCCAGGATATAGCAGAACGTGCAGGTTTGTTACATAGGTATACATGTGCCATGGTGGTTTGCTACACCTATCAACCCATCATCTAGGTTTTACACCCCACATGCATTAGGTGTTTGTCTTCATGCTTTTCCTCCCCTTAACCCCCAACCCAGACAGGCCTCAGTATGTGTTGTTTCCCATGTGATCTCATTGTGTCCATGTGATCTCATTGTTCAACTCCCACTTACAAGTGAGGACATTAATGGTGTATTCATGTATTTCACATCTTCCCAATCTGAAATGAGTTGTATCTTTTTATTTATTCCTTGGGATCATCGTTGTAAGCATGTTACTGTATTATCCTAGAAATGTTCCCTGGGGTTCTTAGGTGGGATAGGGATGTGTGCCCCTTTAATAAATATTCTAGGACAATTGGTGTTTTACACGCTCTTTCTTCCTTATCTTTACACTCGGTGCATCTGCATCTTGCCACACTCTTTTTCTTACCCTCTATTCTCCTTTTTAAATCTTGTTACTTCTTACCTTATACACAGAACTTGGCTTTTGTTAACTATCAGGGCACTAACTATCAGTGTGTTCCTTTTCCCTCTTTCCTGGTTAGCGAGCACACCGGTCTCACTGAGTCTCCTGAACCCTTTTCAGTTTTCATTCTTATAGTGGGTGAGTTACTTCTGGATATAATTTTTGGGATTTGAGAGTGTTTAATGCCTGAGTCACTAATCAACAGAATGCTAGTGTGTGCAAATCTGGCTTCCAAAACTGAATGAGGGAAAGTTCTTTATAGAAAAATCCTAACTAGGCCGGGCGTGGTGGCTCACGCCTGTAATCTCAGCACTTTGGGAGGCTGAGGCAGGTGGATCACGAGGTCAGGAGATTGAGACCACCCTGGCTAACACAGTGAAACCCTGTTTCTACTAAAAATACAAAAAATTAGCCAGGCATAGTGGCGGGTGCCTGTAGTCCCAGCTGCTCGGGAGGCTGAGGCAGGAGAATCGCTTGAACCCAGGAGGCGGAGGTTGCAGTGAGCCGAGATGGCGCCACTGCACTCCAGCCTGAGTGACAGAGCAAGACTCCATCTCAAAAAAAAAAAAAAAAGCAAGAAAAAAGAAAAATCCTAACTAATAAATGCAGAAAGAATGATAAAATTAGAAATTGCTATTCTAGTTCTTTTGTTGAAATAGGCCATCAAGCAATACTAAAATGGTAAAAAGTTGATGGGACACTTTAAATGGAGGGATCAGACTGGCTCCCCCAAACTCAAGTGATTGATAGTAACATCATTAAAAGTGGGGCATGCAAACACTATATGCCTCCTAATATGGTATAGCACAGGGGCCAGCGAACTTTTCCTATAAAGGGCCAGATGGTACTTATCTTAGGCTTTGAGAACCATGTGGCCTTTAGTTGCAGCTAGAAAGCAGTCATAGACAGATACATAAATGAATGAATGTGTGGCTGTGTTCCAATAAAACTTTACTTACAAAACCAGCATTAGGCTGGATTTGGCCCATGGGCTCTAGTTTGTAGACCCCTAATATAATAGGAAGTGCACAGCACCAGATATGAAGTCTTCTTGTCAAAACAATTGAACCTGCATCAGATCAAAGCTCCAAGTCTAATCATACTTTTCAGGAAATAAAGGAACAAGTTAAATGACATGTACAATCCTGACTGTGGGACATTCTATAGGGCAGATAAGCTGGTTTCTCAAGGAAATCAGTGCATAACAAAGGGGGTGAAAGAAGCTCCTTCGTGGAGAGAAAAGAATCAGATGTAATATGTAGACTTGGAATTCCTCATCGTAAAGTAGATCTTTGAGATAATAGGGGAAATTAAAAAATTTGATGATTTTACTCCAATAAACAAGTATAGAATAGGTGAGTGGAGATAGATGGAACACTTGGCAAAATGTTGATAATTGTTGAAACTGGATGGTAGATACATGGGGATTTATTAATCTCTCTACATTCTATATGCTTGAAATTTTTTACCACAAGTTAAAATAAAGTTGAATGTACCCCAAAAAGTGTGTGAGTCAGTCGGGGGGAGGGGTTGACTGCATAGAAAAACAGGGAAGAATCAAATGGCAAACATTTTTTCTTATAGTTAGAGGAATTTTTGTTTTTTATTACTGGTAGTACTCATTTTAGTAGTAGTACTTCCTTTATTTTCTCACATGAAATTCCTTTCTCCACTTTAAAACTAATGTTCTTATTTTCACATTTTAATTTCAGATGGAAGTCTCTGATTGCAAGTGCCACTGATATTCATTGTACCACTTAGATTTTGTTAAGAAACAGAAACGGAATTACTTTACTAAACTGCTTTGTGATTACACAGATAGACTCTGGGAGTTTGCTAGCACCTTTTATTTTAAATTATGAACAGGGAAAAAACAAATAAAGAAAATAAATACAAAAATTTAGACTTTTTAAAATGACTTAAGGGAGAAGCAAGTCACACAATGAGTTTGAGATGCAAAGCAGCGAATCAGAACAAATAGCTGCTTACATGAACAAATCAGTGGGATGTGAAAATGCATCACCGTAACCTACATTTTTTTTCTACCAAGAGATTTGCAGCTGACTATCGGGTGACTCATTCCTATGCTTAGGGGGTGAGGTAATGCTATTGTGAAGGGTGATGTCATCTCTGTACCTGAACTGCATGCATATATTGCTTCTGTGGCTCTCAAGGAAAAGCTCCATCTGCTTTCACATATGCAGTCTGAAAGACTTGACAAGATTGGCAGAAAGGTCAACAGCCATGTATATGACTCATAAGCAACCAATTAGTGAAGAGCAGCTATTTAAAAGTGAACTTTTAAAATCATAATCCAGAAATATGACATGATGATTCATTATTGAATCATAATGCCTTGTTTTGTGTTTTGTACTTATTGAGTTAATGCTGTTGAGCATTTAACTTTTAAAATAAGGCAGTTTTCTCAGTATGGTCAATCATATCAAGCCTTGGTTCTTTAAACTATATTTTTAATTGAAGATAAGGTTGGTTGGTCGGTCTGTTGGTTGGTTGGTTGGTTTTACTTTTTGGAGAGGGCAAAAATGGATTTTATTCCATATTGGTTTGGCAATTGATTTTTGCACTTAGGAGACACTGTATTCCCTAAGGACCCGCTACTGCTTTAGAGGAAAAGAGGTTTTTAATGGAAGAGGAAATAAGTCAAAAGAAATGCTATCTGTTTACTGCAGACACACTTACTCCTCTTCCTGTTTTAGTCATGCACACCTGCTTTCTCTGTTTGTACTTTAACCTAATACTACTGTTGAGATAACCAATTAAAATATCTATTTTTAACTTTATTATCATTTGAATCTAGTGTTCTGGTAAATAAAATATAGAATATTTAACATAATATGGAGGTAGATAACAGTAAATACTTGATTTTCTATCTGATAAGTAACTCAAAATAGAAGATCATATAGGCTAAATACTACATATTGTTATTGTAGGGTATGTGCATACTGTGACCTAGATTTGTTATAATGGCAACTTTAAGTTGGACATTCTACAAAAGATAAAAATAAAGGTTTTAATTTTTGAGAATAAAATTTGTTATCTATCATCAGGAAATAGAAGGAAACAAAGGATAAAATAGTTATGCTAAGACTCCAAGGTAATATTAGGTGAGGTATATACCAATGTCACTTGAGAACTTACTAAAAATCAAATGTTTTTTCAGTAAGAGTGACAGGAGTCTTTAAGTGTCTAGAATTATGGTAAACCTTCATTTAATGGTATAGTCTTGAGTTTGATTATAGAGCTCCTGCAAGACTCTTGAGTACCTTTCTTTTGTTTTTAAACTCTTGTTTGGAAATAATTTCAAACTACAGACAGTTGCACAATAAGCGTGATACCAAAAAAGAAAAAAACAAAAACCCTTATATGCTCAGATTTTACCTACCCCGACCAGGTTGCCTGCTTTATATGCTTGCCCATGTCCTCTTACCCACTCTTACCCTTCTCCCCCATTCCCTCATATACACTTGTTTTTCTTGAAATATTTGAGGATAAGTTAAATATGCATCATGGCCCTTTACTCTTAAATACATCAGTGTATATTTCCTAATAGAGATATTCTCTTATGTAATTACAAAAGTTATTTATATTAATACAATGCCTTACCATCCATATTCGAGTTTTGTCAATTGACCTAATAATATCCTTCATAGCATCCTCTACCCCTAGTACAGCATCTAGTTTAGGGTCAGATATTGCATTCATTTGTCACGTTAGCCTCTTTTAATCTAGTTTTTTTTTTTTTTTCCACAACCTTTCTTTGTCAGACATTGACATTTTTGAAGAATATGGTTTCTCTGTTATTTTATTTTTAAAATGGACTTCTCCTTACTTTGTGCTTGCCTGATGTTCAGGCTGTGCATTCTTGGCTGGAATACTACATAGGTGATGAAGTCTCTCTCAGGGCATCTAACTCTCATTGATGATTTTTACTTTGGTTATCCAATCAAGGTATTATCTCCACTATATAATATATAACTTTTATTTTTTAATTTCTTGTAACGATAAGTACTCTGTAAGGAGACATTCTAGACCATGTAGATATTCTGTTCTTCATCAAAGTTTCCACCTCAATTTAGCACCATTTCTGACTCTGGTATGACCCAGTCTTTACTGTGATGGTGGCAAAATGCTAATTTTTCCAACTCCAGCCCTTCCTTTTCCCTCATATATTATTTATTTTATCTGTTTGCTATTGGTATGAGCATGTGAATTTCTATTTTTAAAACTTCAGTACTTAACTATTTTGGTGCTTAATTGTCCCAGATTTGACCAGTGGCATGCCCTCACCCTTTCCAAGCACATCCTTGTTTTTTGAAAGAATAAGATGGTAAAGGCTCATCTTGCATCTACACTGCCCCAGCCCTGGAATCTGCCATTTCTCTGAGGAGCCCTAGTTCCTTTTGGTGGAGAATATAATTAGATAACACACTTTGGGCACTGGGTATGAGTGCACTACTTTTACAGTCACTGTGTAAACATAAATATAAACATTAGCTGACCTGGTAAGTATTTCTTGGAGGTTCAGTGAACAATTTTTGAGAATATCACAATGTCTCGGATTATAGTTAACAACAAAAAGGAAAGTTAAGGAATGATAGGATTTTTGTCAGCAAACTTACATTGCTAAAATTTTCTTAGATTTCAAAGCAAAAACATATGTGATGCTAGGTTGAAGGCCAGATAGGATTTCTCTCGACAAAGTTGGTACAGAAAGATGTTCCAGAAAGAAGAAATGACATTGACAATGACATAAATGAACAATATCAGTAACATTAAATGTTGTGTTTAAATAACCATGCCTGATTTCTACCCATCTGGGGAGAAGTAAAAGACAGGGATGAAAGGTTTATTTAAGGTCAGATTTAGAGGACTTTGAATGTCCTCCAAAGGATTTTGGATCTTTAGGATTTGGGGTCTTTATTAAGAAGATAATAGCTGTTGAAGATTTTTGAATAGTATCATAACAAGCTTAACTCTGACTCAGAGAGATTAATCTAGAAGATACATAGAAGATTAAGGAAATTTGCAGTTAAGAACTGTAAAGAGGCTATTATAGTAGTTCAGGCAGGAGATAATAAGGGTTTGAACTGGAAAATGAAAGAAAGAAGTGAATTAGAATAGTGGCTTTTAATCTGTCTTCCAAAACCCCAGGTTTGGGGCAAAGTGGATGTGTGAGTTGAACACCAAATGAGAACTCTCAGTTACTGTATGCGAGTTTTCAAGTAAGTATCCCTTTAAAGAAAGCAGTCTGCTGCTTAAAGAACAAAAAACTACGTAGAAAAATTTTGTAACTCTTACTTCTCTCATATTCCTGTTTCCTAAAGTTTTGAGCCTGGATAATCAGGAAAATTGTTGTGTCATTAGTTGATGTAGATCAAATTATGAATTTTTGAAATGCCAAGGGTCAATGTCACAAAGACATGTACTAAAACTCTTACTGAAGAGATAAGATATTCTTGGCCAGAAACCTTGGAATTATCCTGGACTCCTTTCTTTTGCTCATGCCATAAAGAGAATCCACCATGAAATCCTGTTGGCTTTACCTTTCAGTTATATCCCAAACCTGACTACCTTAAACAGCTCAACTGCTTATCAACTAATCTCTTACCTTCCGCCTGCTCTCTCTGCCTCCACCCTTGCCTCTCAGCCTGTTCACTTTCCTTGTGGTTTTTCAAACGCGATGGGTATACTTCCATCTAAGAACCTTTGCAAAACCTGGCCTGACCTGGTTAATTCTCTCATGTTTACAACTTTGCGCAAATGTTACTTTCTCAATGGGGTCTACCCTAAGCTCTTTATTGATAATCCCCTCTCCACCCCATGCATATTTACCATTCTCCCTTTATCTTATTCCGTTTTTTTTTAACGGCATTTATCACCTAACATACCCCATATAATTTACTTATTTATTAAGTTGTTTGTCTCATGACACCAGAGTTTAAGCTTCACAAAGGCAGTGATTTGTTTGTTTTGCTCACTGATCTATCCCAGCCATCAGAATGCGCCAGGCCATAGGTAGGCCCTTAATAAGCATTGTTAAAAGAAGGAAGGGCAACTGAGAACACAAAACCAGTAAGCTTACTTACCAGGCTTCTAGCTCATTGCAGATTTGAGAAAGCAAATAAAAGAAAGGATGGGATACTACTTGAATCAGTATCTCTAAACCTGTGTTCCTTGGAGCTGAGTCTATGACAGTAATTGGCCTTGATAAAAATAGCCCTAGAAAATACTGCATATATTATCTATAGAAAATCATATTACACATTAACATACTAATGGCTGTAAGAGCTCCTATAGTAACCTCTTCTTGAACTCACTTGATCGTAAAACTCTCTTTTGGTAACTCAGCCTACCATTATGGGACCCTTTTGGCCCATGGTAAACTGAGTTTGAGAAAAACCTTACTAGAGTACTATGTGTAGGGCCTGGGAGTGATTGGCAGTTCTTTTAAATTACTTCTGGTTGATCGACTGCGCTGCTTCATGTGCTAGTCAGAAGGAGGCTGGAGTACATGAGGATCAAGACTCTAGCTCTTAATTACTATTATTCTTTTAAAGGTATGACGTTTTTATTTTTCTGGGAGAAATAAGAAAAAAAAATTAATGTTATTGCTCTTTTAAAAAGTTAGCTTCTGTTTTAGGTATTTGGGAATAAGATGATTATTCCTTCCCTGGATGGAGACCTGTTCCAGTGGGATCGAGACCGTGAGAGCATGGAAACAGTTCCTTTCACAGTTGAATCACTTCTGGAATCTTCTTATAAATTTGGAGATGATGTTGTTTTGGTTGGAGGAAAATCCCTCACTACATATGGACTCAGTGCATGTAGTGGAAAGGTAAGTGAAAATACTGAATTTACTTTGGGGAAATCAGAATAAATTAGGGTAGAAAAAGAAAAAGTAATTTATTAAACGACACTTATTACTAGTTGAGATTTATTGTAATTATTCCCTGAGGTTGTCATTTGTTTTAATAAGAGAACTGTGAGGTAGGAAGGGGAAACTAATAACAGAATAAATGGCAGAGCCAGGAATAGAATAGCAGGTGGAAGAGAATTCATAAATATGGTCTACTGTGTCTCAGGTGTTTTTTTTTTTTTTTTGGAGACAGAGTCTCACTCTGTTGCCCAGGCTGATCTCAGCTTATGGCAATCCCCACCCCCCCACCCCATTGCACACCCCCTCAGGGTCAAGTGGTTTCAAGTGATTCTTGTGCCTCAGCCTCCTGAGTAGCTGGGATTACAGGCACGTGCCCCCATACCTGGCTAATTTTTGTATTTTTAGTAGACAGGGTTTTACCGTGTTGGCCAGGCTGGTCTCCAGCTTCTGGCCTTAAGTGATCTACCCACCTCAGCCTCCCAAAGTGCTGGGATTATAAGCAGGAGCCACCGCGTCCAGCCTCAGATGCTTTTTTTTTATACATTGTTTTTGCAATCTTCACAGTCTTCCTAAGTGTAATTTTTTTTTTTTTCCATTTTGACAGATGAAGAACCTTCTAAAGATTAATAGTAATCCTAATGATAAGAATAATTGACACTACTCATTTATAGGGTTTGATCCTATAATAAGGTGATCCAAGAGGAAAGTTTATACTCATTTTACAGATGAAGAAACTGAGACTTTAAAAGGTTCAGAAACTTCCAGGGTCACATTTAACTTAGATCTATCTGACAACAAAGTCATGCTGTTAATAACCTAGACTTTCTCCAACATTAGCTCTTAGGATATAATCATAATATAATCTGCTTCTAAGGTTGGGTCTTATAAATCCATTATCAAGAGTAACTAATTAAAAACATCCTTTCAACCAGGCACAGTGGCTGACACTTGTAATCCTACCACTTTGGGAGGCCAAGGTCGGTGGATCACTTGAGGCCAGGAGTTTGAGACCAGCCTGGCCAACATGGGAAAACCCATCTCTACTAAAAATAAAAAAAATTAGCTGGGGATGGTGGCACACACATGCCTGTAGCCTGTAGTCCCAGCTACTCAGGAGGCTGAGGTATGAGAATCACTTGAACCTGGGAGGTGGAGGTTGCAGCGAACTGAGATCACACCACCGTACTACAACCTGTGCAACAGAGTGAGACATCATTAAAAATAATAATAACATAAATAAATAATAGACTCCATTAAAAAATAACAAAAATAAATAAGTAATTAGCCAGGCATGGTGGTGGGTGCCTGTGGTCCCAACTATTCGGGAGGCTGAGGCAGGAGACTGGCGTGAACCCGGGAGGCGGAGCTTGCAGTGAGCCGAGATCAGGCCACTGCACTCCAGCCTGGGTGACAAAGCAAAGACTCCATCTCAAAAATAAATAAATAAATAAGTAATTAGCCAGGCATGGTGGTGGGTGCCTGTGGTCCCAACTATTCGGGAGGCTGAGGCAGGAGACTGGCGTGAACCCGGGAGGCGGAGCTTGCAGTGAGCCGAGATCGTGCCACTACACTCCAGCCTGGGCCACAGAGCAAGACTCCGTCTCAAAAAATAAATAAAAAAAATAAAAATAAATACATAAATAAATAAAAACATCCTTTCTAAAAAGGTAAAAAATAAAAATCTTTGTAACCCTTTAACACCTTAACATGTAAACGGTTTATATACAGACTTGGACTAAAATAAGGAAGAATAGAAACGTGGTCTTTTTACTCTTGAGTTTTTCAACTTTAACAATTCCTTATCTAAGTGTTAGGCCCATAGCACTTTCTTGCTCTTGCAGATGCTTTTCTGCCTTCTCCACCCACCTGCATCTGCATTGTATTGAGGAGGCCATGCCATCCTATCTGGCCGTTTTTTGAGCAAAGCACTTCAATCTCTGTTTACTTCGGTAGTCTCATCTGTAAACAACAGGATTGAACCCGATCACCTGGTTTTCTGATTTGATGTGCTGCTACATAATTCTGGTATTGTAGAAGGTATGCTTCTTTTCATGAGGATTTTAGTTTGGATCATATTAAGTCTTCCTTTTTTCTTTTAGTAAAAATTTGAGGGAGTTACTTTTGAATACAAAAAGCTCTCAGAAAAGTTTCAAATTTTTAAAAACCAAACACTTTTGTTATACAGAAACTCTAAGGTTGATTTTTTTTTTAAACTCACCTGAAATTTTATTAATGATACTGTAGAAAAGCTATCACAAGTAGCTATCCATTTCTTCTTGTATATTCCATGGAAATTCTCCAAAGTAAGGCTAAAATTATGTAAATCCTTAAAATCATTCCCTGAAATAAATATTCATTGGTACTGTCATTGTTTTAAATACCTCATTTTAGGAGTTAGTAATCTAACTGATGCTTCTTATTACTTGAGTACTTCATACACATTTCCTTAGATTCCTTTCACTTTTTAAAAATTATAGATTCCTTTAATATCTCTGATCTCTTATGAGTTTATCCTTTTACTAATTTTGTATCTAATTTTGTCTTTTCAGATGAGGTATATCTGTTCAGCTCTGGGTTGTCGCCAATGGGATAGTGATGAAATGGAACAAGAGGAAGACATCCTGCTTCTACAGCGTACCCAGAAAACTGTTAGAGCTGTCGGACCTCGCAGTGGCAATGAGAAGTGTGTATTCAGATAGTGTTGCTGTTGGTATTATTTAGAAATACACCTAATACCAAAATTTATCAGACTTCTGTTTTTGGAAATTTTTGACTATTTTGTTGCCTTAAAAGCATATGATTCTTTTTTTTTTGAGATGGAGTCTTGCTCTGTCACCAGGCTTGAGTGCAGTGGCGCAATATTGGCTCACTGCAGCCTCCGCCTCCTGGGTTCAAGCGATTCTCCTGCCTTAGCCTCCTGAGTACCTGGGATTACAGGCACGTGCTACCACACCCAACTAATTTTTGTATTTTTAGTAGAGACGGGATTTCACCATGTTGACCAGGCTGGTGTCAAACTCCCAACATCAGGTGATCCAATGTGGGCCCTAAAATAAAAATGGTTTCATGTTTATTAACAAATTCTGAACTGAACTTCTCACCATATGCTTCAGGATATGGTAACCACAGGGGTTCTCATATGATGACTATTTATTAGTTTAGTCTCAGGTTAATGATTTTTTTTTTTTTTTTTGAGACGGAGTTTCACTCTTGTTGCCTAGGCTGGAGTGCAATGGCATGATCTTAGCTCACCACAATATCTGCCTACCAGGTTCAAGCGATTCTCCTGCCTTAGCCTCCCAAGTAGCTGGGATTACAGGCATGTGCCACCACGCCTGGCTAATTTTGTATTTTTAGTAGAGACGGGGTTTCTCCACGTTGGTCAGGCTGGTCTCGAACTCCCAGCCTTAGGTGATCCACCCACCTCAGCCTCCCAAAGTGCTGGGATTACAGGCGTGAGCTACAGCACCTGGCCTAATGATATTTTTTATAGCAATCTCATCCCTCTAAGTTCTTTGAATACAGAAAGATGTTAAGAGAAAATTGATGTGTTTCTTTGAGCTTGAACCTATTTGACTCTCTAATTATGTCTAATAGGTAGTTTCATAGTTTGTTTGATTATCCCAATTTTAAAATAATCATTTTACTTAATTTTCTTAAACTATTAAAACATTTCTTTAGCCTAATTCCTTTCTGTTCCCTTCTTTAAATAATGAACGCCCTTATGTAATTTTTATATTTAAATATGTGATTAAAAAATGTGATACCTAGGTTAGATATATTGATCCTACATCAAATGCTTGATTTTTTTTTAAACCTAATATTTAAGTTTTAAATTGCCTATATAGTAAAAATAACTTTAGATTCCATCTTTATCTTTTGAAAATGAACCAGACTTTTGGGTTTTGTCTGATCCAATGCAATGTAATTCAGTTTCCTTTCCTGAAAACTGTTTTCTCAAACTCAGTTAAGAATGCATTGATTCTTTCAACTTTGGACTATGAATAGGGCTTTGCATTTGCAGACAACTTGACCTTCTTTTTTTTTTGAGGCAGAGTCTTTCTCTGTTGCCCAGGCTGGAGTGCAGTGGCCGAATCTCAGCTCACTGCAAGCTCCGCCTCCCAGGTTCACGCTATTCTCCTGCCTCAGCCTCCGGAGTAGCTGGGACTACAGGCGCCCGCCACCTCACCCGGCTAGTTTTTTTGTATTTTTTAGTAGAGACGGGGTTTCACCGTGTTAGCCAGGATGGTCTCCATCTCCTGACCTCGTGATCCGCCCGTCTCGGCCTCCCAAAGTGCTGGGATTACAGGCTTGAGCCACCGCGCCCGGCCAACTTGACCTTCTTTATCCTGACTGGATTTGGTTTTTTAAGTGTTTGAGTGCTTACTGGGAGCTCAGCTATACCATAGGAGCAGATGCCCAACTTAACAGAATTTTGAGTTACCAGAATAGGAAGGATCTGGGTTTCTAAGATCCATGATTCTTTAAAATATAATTATTTCCATAAATGTCAGAATTCTTAACTATGCCCTTTTATATCTAAGTGATAAGACAGTATACTCTCAGTAGTTGAGTGATTTTTCAATTTACTAATTATAGAGGAAACCTTATTACCACCACTTTATGGATAAAAGTGCTGAAACTTACTTAGGAAAGGGTAAATGACTTGCCACATCTTGTTCAGTGGAGATCCAAGATTGGAGCTGAGGAGGTATGACCTTCACAGGTTTGGTATCCTGGATCACATTGCCTTTTTGAGGCCATGTTTTAGTGTGAATTTAAGACTGGTTCATTCATCTTGACTTTTACAGTGGTTTATGAGGGCATAATTTTGCTGTAGTTAAGTGAAATGTATCCTGCCTTTAATCAAGAGGTAAGGCAGACTGTGTGCTACCTCATTTTAAGGGGACATTGATGTGTTTTGGGAAAATCACTCTGATGTAGAAGTACAAACATTTGTAAATTTTTGAGAGAAAATCTGTCCCTTGGCTGTTGTAAGGGACACGTCAGTCAGTCCACAACCCTCAAAACCATTGTGTCTGAAGGGTCAGAACAAAGTTCTTGTGGGCCCTCTTGTGGCATGAATCAGCAGAGCACTCTTTTCCAGAAGGTTATGTTGACTTGTTCTTTTTCTCATCACATAATTTTAGTATTTGCTTCTTCAATCTAGAAGAGTTCTATATTATTTTGTCCCTTTATTTAAATGTAAATTTCTAAAACACACCTTTATAAATTTAAGGTGGAATTTCAGTGTTGGCCACTTTGAACTTCGGTATATTCCAGACATGGAAACGAGAGCCGGATTTATTGAAGGCACCTTTAAGCCTAATGAGAACACAGAAGAGTCTAAAATTATTTCTGATGTGGAAGAACAGGAAGCTGCCATAATGGACATAGTGATAAAGGTTTCGGTTGCTGACTGGAAAGTTATGGCATTCAGTAAGAAGGGAGGACATCTGGAATGGGAGTACCAGGTACCTAACATCACTGAGGATTTATAAATATGGTTCTTCCTCTCCCAGTCTGACCAAACTTATTGATCGGGTAGAACGAAGTTACTACTACTTGGGGCTCTCAGCTTGTTTTCTGTGCTTTTAGAAATTTGTGATTTTAAATGGTATTTTATGGGTTGGAACTACATAACTACTGCTTGAATTATTTAAGACCTTTTTTCCATTTTTGTTTAGTTTTGTACTCCAATTGCATCTGCCTGGTTACTTAAGGATGGGAAAGTCATTCCCATCAGTCTTTTTGATGATACAAGTTATACATCCAATGATGATGTTTTAGAAGATGAAGAAGACATTGTAGAAGCTGCCAGAGGAGCCACAGAAAACAGTGTTTACTTGGGTGAGTAAATGTATCTTATCTAACGATAGTACACATTGACATCTAGATTGTCTTCTTACACTGTTCCTTCTTACTTCAGGAGTGCCTGTAGTAGTTTTAAATCCTAATATCATCTCTGATTTAGGTTGCCCTTAAGATTTATACTTTGATTTCCATTCCCGCCACTTTCCCATTTGTCCAATTCTGAAATTTGTTTTGTTTTGTTTTGTTTTGTTTTGTTGGAGATGGAGTTTCACTCTTGTTGTCCAGGCTAGAGTGTGATGGTATGATCTCAGCTCACCGCAACCTCTGCCTCCTGGGTTCAAGCGATTCTCCTGCCTCAGCCTCCTGAGTAGCTGAGATTACAGGCACCTGCCACCATGCCCAGCTAATTTTTGTATTTTTAGTAGAGATGGGATTTCACCATGTTGGCCAGAATATAGTACACCTGACCTCAGGTGATCCGCCCACCTCAGCCTCCCAAAGTGCTGGGATTACAGGCGTGAGCCACCGTACCCAGCCCAATACTGAAATTTTTAATTACTGTCACATATTCTTTTTCTCTGAGATCTATATTAGAAAGGCTTAGAAATATTCTCATTATATAACATGATTTCAAATTACTCATTAGCCCAAGAACGGTGCCATACACCTGTAATTCTAGCTACTCTAGAGGCTGAGATAGGAGGATCGCTTGACCCCTGGAGTTAGAGGCTACCCCAAACTATAATCATGTCACTGCACTCCTGCCTGGGTGACAGGACAACACTCTGTTTATATATATATAATTGTTTATATGTAATTACATATATGTATTACATATATAATTATGTATATGTAATTACATATAAAATATACTTATATAGTTAGGTATATATCCTCAAAGTCTATAATTTCCTATATTTGTATTTGCATCCATATTAGTTTGTGCCCCTCCCCTCTTTAAGATTAGGTTTATTTCTTTTTTATCAGTGCATCTATACAACTGATCTAAAAAATAAAATTCTGGTGTGCTTCTGGGCAATTGAAAGCCTTTAATATTATAAATTTTGAAAACTCTTGAATCTAATTATTTGAATTAGTCTGGATCATCAAATACTTATAAAATTCCATAAGCTCTGACAATGTGCCACCCACCTGTCGGTTTGAATGCAAAGCAAAGCAAGAATTTGTATGTTGTTATTTGTGTTTGTTATTTGTATGTTGTTAATTGTCATGTGTGTTTGATAGTATTTAACTGAATTGTTAGCAGCATTTCTAGAATTTAGGTAAACTTTCTTGAGAAAGTTACTTAGTCTAAGCTGTTTGTTTTGTGAGAGTACAGTGATTTCCTGTCTTTGAATTTTTCTACTGGAATAGTTTTCCTGTATTACTGAAAATGTGCCATTATTCAGTGAGAAATATCATATGGACCTTGTGTGTAACTTTCCCTCCCTGTTTTTGTTGAATATCTGTTGAGTTTATCTTTGAGTGCTTCAAGCATGTTTCTTCTTTGACAAGAGTTCTGTAGTATATGTAGAAGTAACTGGAATTAATGAATTTTATTTAATTAAAAACCTTTTTTAAAAAAATCAATGCATAATTGACAATGTTCTGGTTGATTCAGGAATGTATAGAGGCCAGCTTTATCTGCAGTCATCAGTCAGAATTTCAGAAAAGTTTCCTACAAGTCCCAAGGCTTTGGAATCTGTCAATAATGAAAACGCAATTATTCCTTTGCCAACAATCAAATGGAAACCGTTAATTCGTAAGTGAATTGTAAACTTTTCTAAATACTGTTAGTGTTCAGAGACCTAATCCTGACTATCTTTGCCTTAGTTTTGAATACTGCAGAGATAAGAACTGTTATATACTTTTATTGGTAAACCGTCATGGTATTTCAGATGTTAATAATGAATTTTTATTATCATTTAGGGCATTATTTCTTGGAAGCAGCAGTTGCTTCTATGAAAGTGTTAATAAAATATTTCTCTATACAACTTAGAAAAACTCTTAATCATTCGCTGACCTTGCCAACGTAACATTTAACTCTTAACGTATTTATATTAAGACTATTTAGGCAAGTTTTCTGGCTAGCACATCATATTCTTTGAGACATGAATGAATAGAAATCAAATACTGGGCACTTACTTCTTTCATTATCTTTCTATACATTGTACATGTTTTTTACTACATATATCATGTCATATTTTAATTGTTTGTTTAAACGACTCAGATTCTCTGTAAGACTGTGTGCTTTTCAAAGGCAAGAGTCCTGGGCCATTTGTTTAACTTATATGTTTGAACTGAATTATGGTTGAATATCAGTTTATTCAATTAGTGAGCACATGCATTTTTATTCAAGTCATAACAGTTAAGATTTAAGAAATACTATTATTAATAAAATAATAATTTTATTTTAGATTCTCCTTCCAGAACTCCTGTCTTGGTAGGATCTGATGAATTTGACAAATGTCTTAGTAATGATAAGTTTTCTCATGAAGAATATAGTAATGGCGCACTTTCAATCTTGCAGTATCCATATGGTAAGTGAAAATACTGAGATTTACTTTATTTTTTAATTTGAAATTAATTAATAGAATTCAAATGAAGAAAAGTCGATTAGAATATAGAAAATAAAATATCTTTGGAGACAATTTCATGAATTATTACTAAGTATACAAGCTCCAAAGTTAGGTTGCCGGGGTTCAGATCCCATGTTTGCTGCATGCTAGATTGGGCACATCTAACTCCCTGTGTCTCAGTTTCTTTATCTGTAAAATTAGAATAATAATCCTAATATCTATGTATTAAGTTGTTGTGAGGCCTAAATGAGATAATGCATACAAAGTCTCAGTTAACATCATGCGTGTCACATAGTGTCAGTAAACATTGGTTCTCGTTATTAGCTCTTCTTTATCAGCCTATATTATGTAGGCTGTATAGTAGCCTGTATAATGAAGAAAATGTGTTTTTCATAAAACCACATGAAAATGATGCACAATTAGGTTATTTTAATTTCTTACTCAGACAAGAGAAATTAGTGCAAAAGTCAAGAATAGGTGAAATTTGGCATGAAATACATTTCTATTTAGTAAGAAATTTTTTGAAGTTAGGATATATTCAGGTATGAAAGCCTTTTAAAAGTTGTGTAATTAAGAAGTCCTCAAATCTGTATCAGGTAAACACATAGACTCCTCATCAGTTACCCTAGATGTTAGCACTGGAAAGTTATTATATAAGTTAAATTGATTAAAAAACAAATAAAAAAATAGCTCTGAACTAGAAACAGCAGCCTTTATCTTTTTCTTTTTCTTTTTTTTTTTTTTTTTGAGACGGAGTCTCACTCTGTCACCCAGGCTGGAGTGCAGTGGCACGAACTCAGCTCACTACAACCTCTGCCTCCTGGGTTCAAGCGATTCTTTTGCCTCAGCCTCCTGAGTAGCTGGGACTACAGGCGCCCGCCACCATGCCCAGCTAATTTTTGTATTTTTAGTAGAGACGGGGTTTCACCATATTGGCTAGGCTGGTCTCAAATTCCTGACCTCATGATCCACCCACCTCGGCCTCTCAAAGTGCCTGGATTACAGGCGTGAGCCACCGCGCCCGGCCCC
The DNA here is from genome assembly GCF_000951035.1 of Colobus angolensis palliatus. NCBI lineage: Eukaryota > Metazoa > Chordata > Mammalia > Primates > Cercopithecidae > Colobus > Colobus angolensis. The sequence continues at coordinate 467,552 of NW_012116899.1, forward strand.
TTTATCTTGATGTTGATCAAAAGATAAGGTAGGCTGGGCGTGGTGGCTCATGCCTGTAATCTCAGCCCTTTGGGAGGCCGAGGCTGGCGGATCACTAGAGGTCAGTAGTTCAAGACCAGCCTGGCTAACATGGTGAAACCCCGTCTCTACTAAAAACACAAAAATTAGCCAGGCATTGTGGTACACGTCTGTAGTCCCAGCTACTCAGGAGGCTGAGGCAGGAGGATCACCTGAGTCCAGGAGATGGAGGTTGCAGTGAGGCAAGATCACTGCACTCCAGCCTGGGCAACAGAGCAAAACCCTGTCTCAAAAAAAAAAAAAAAAAAAAGATAAGGTAAAAGTGAATTGTGTAATCTGAGCACATAGTACAAAATGGAAGACAAAAAAAGACAGGCTATTTTTCTGGGGCAGACTCATTTTGGCAGCCTAAACTGAACCAAACAGCATGGATGTTTTCCTTTCATTTTGTGAAGAATGTTTGGTGGTAAAATTTGGTATTTTATTGATAACCAAGCAAAAGGAAAGCTAAAAATACCCTGAAGGAAGATTGAGTATTCATTCTTGTATTTAAAGAATTGAATTATTAATGAGGTTATGAATGGAGTAGCCCTTAAGATTGTTTCTGGTATTATTACTTAATATAAAGAAAATTTAGTATGCTTCTAGGATAAAGGAAAATGTCTATATTTACTGGAGAAAAATGAGACAAATTATGATGTTTAAAATATGTTAAAGAAGAGAGACAAAAGGAATTAGTGTGATCAGTCATAGGAAAACAGATAAATTGTAATAGTTAAAGATGGGCCTATTTTCGATTGCCTTTAAAAAAAAAACCACTTTAATGTTTCTATTTGAAGATAATGGTTATTATCTACCATACTACAAGAGGGAAAGGAACAAACGAAGCACACAGATTACAGTCAGATTCCTCGACAACCCAAATTACAACAAGAATATCCGCAAAAAGGATCCTGTTCTCCTCTTACACTGGTGGAAAGAAATAGTTGCAACGATTTTGTTTTGTATCATAGCAACAACGTTTATTGTGCGCAGGCTTTTCCACCCTCATCCTCACAGGGTAAGAATCATGGTTGCTTACTCTCTGGTTTCCACTTCCCCACCTTCCATTTGCTTCTCAACCATTGCAGTCTGGCTTCCATCCCTACTGGTCCACCAAAGCTACTCTTGCCAAAAGTCTCAGTGATCTTCCTTGTGTTAAATGTAATGGACATTTTTCAGTCCTTATCTAACTGAACCTCTTTGTATTTGACACTGTTGAGCATCTCCCTTTGACCTTTCTTGCCTGACTTCCTTGACACCATGCTCTCCTGGTCTCCTTGGGTGTGATGTGGATGCTTCAGAACCTGATCTTTCTCATCCTCTCAGTATTGGTATTCCTCAGGCCTCCCTCTTTTCACTGTTCATCCCACAAACTCTCCTTGGATGGTCTTCCCTACTTTCCCAGCTCCAATCTTCTTATATACTAATGGTTTCCAAATCTGTTTCTCTGGAACAGCTATCTAGTAAGTGCTACACAGGCACTTCAAATGAGCCATATCTCAGACTGTCCTCATTTCCACTCCCATTCCCCTCCCCAGCCTGTTCTAGCATTTTTCTCTCTCAAAAAAATGTACGGCCATATGCAGTCACCAAAGCCGTGAATCATTTTTCTCTCCCTTATCAGTCACCAAGTTCTGTCAAATCCTTCCTCCTAGATATCTTCACATTTTTCTTCTTCTGTGTGTCAGTTTTCATTTCACCAGCACAAATACCATCATCACACCTCTCCTGAATCACTGAAACAGCCTCTGAGTTCTGTGCCCCTAGTCCTCAGGCTTTCTCCAGTCCATTCTCTACACCCTAACTCCAGCTGCATTTCTGGGCTTAAAAACATCTAATACCTGACCTTTCTCCCCATTGTTGTTAGGCTCAAGTCCAACCTTCTTAGAACATGCAAGATTCTGAATGATTCATACCCTGCCTGCTCATGTCCCGTCCTTCACTGGTACCCTAATCCCTTCCTCCCCTCCGCCATGCTCAGCCACTAGACTGAGCTTCTTTCAGTCTTCCCTGTAGACCATGCTCTCGCTGAGCCTGGTAGCGCTCATCTGTCTAACCTTGCCTTGGAACCTTGTTCCCTACCTCCTCTCCCTTCCCTCTCAAATAACCTCCTATTTCTGAGTTAGATTTCCTGCCTGTGTTTACACTCTGCACTCCCCTTACTAGAGTATTTACTAAAATATTTAATAGGTAATTCCTAATTTCTCTCTCTACCTCTAGACTATACATTCTTTTTTTTTTTTTTTTTTTCCAAAGACAAGGTCTCACTCTTCTCACTCTGTCACTCAAACTGGAGTGCAGTGGCACAATTTTGGCTCACTGCAACCTCTGCCTCCCAGGTTCAAGCAATTCTTGTGCTTCAGCCTCCCAAGTAGCTGAAACTATTGGCATGCGCCACCACACCTCGCTAATTTTTGTATTTTTTGTAGAGATGGGGGTTTTGTCACGTTGGTCAGGCTGGTCTCAAACTCCTGGCCTCAAGTGATCTGCTCACCTCCGCTTCCCAAAGTGTTGGGATTACAGGCATGGGCCACCACGCCTGGCCTAGACTGAACATTCTTAAGGACAAGGACTAGTCTACACTGTTTACCACCATCTCCTTAGCCCCTTACACAGTGCCTGGCACATAATTGGAGCTCAGTAAAGATACGTTGAAAGAATCAGTGACTAAACAGGTGACCCACAGTGCCCCCATTTGACCATAATAATTATTAACATCCTCTAAAAAATATTTTAGGAGATGTTGGTAAAGAAACATTGCCTAATTTAATTTCCTGTTATTAGAAGCATTTTTAATGCAATTTGTGAAATTGGTTGGGAAAGAAATCACTCTAGTCTTCTTGTTGTTGTTATTGTTATTGGGTTTTTTGTTTGCTTTTTTTTCTACCTCATTTTGTCAAAAGAAATCACTGTAGTCTTGCCCAGGAGTTTGCGTTTATGCTTACATGTGTGCACTGTCTTTCTCTTTATATCTAGTTATATATCATGCTGTACATATGACATACCCACATTATAAAGAAACAAAATCCCCTCAAATACTGACTGGAAGGATAGCAATGGGAAGATAAAGTTTTTTTCTTTTGTAATAAAGCAAAATGCTGCATTTTGTTTTCATAATGCTTTTATTTTTCTTGATGCTACTTATGTATTTTTCAGTGTTGTTTATTTTATAACCAAAATCATTAGCTAACTTCAGTTCAGCTTTGTACTGGTAGTGATTTTGTTTTTCACCTTATCAGCAAAGGAAGGAGTCTGAAACTCAGTGTCAAACTGAAAATAAATATGATTCTGTAAGTGGTGAAGCCAATGACAGTAGCTGGAATGACATAAAAAACTCTGGATATGTGTCACGGTAAGAGTCTTATTAAAATACAGCCATTTGAATCAAAGAAGAAATGACCTAAGATCTTGTTTAAATTTTTTAATGTGTAGATACCTAGAAAAATAAAACGTAGACTTAACCCTCAATAAATAAATTCAAGTAACTTAAATGTATTAAAAGTGGTATATACCCTAAGAAAGATAAAAATAGAGTGTTATAGGAGTTTAGAATTTCAGCTACCAAATTAAGTTCTTATTCAAGTAACTTAATTATTTAGGGCCTACTATGTATTAGGATTAGCATTTATAGTACCAGATAATAATTATTATGTTTATAAGGTGTGATGTAAGTCTCTACATGTTTCTGAATCCTCATTTATTTTCATTGTTCTATCTGTAATAGGAAGTAGAAATATAGGGAAAAACACTGATAGAACAGATAGTTTTTAGAAGCAGAAGGGGGAGATGGATTAGCTAAAAGTAGGCAGTTTAAATAAAAGTAAAATAAAAGTAGAGAAGCTATTACAATCTCTCAAGTATAAAATGTAACCTTTGATACATTGTGGTCACTATAAATGGTGTTATGGTTTATTTTTCGTATTACATGGATTATACCTACTTTTCTCTTTGTCTTGATAGCATACTTCTTACCACTTTAGTGATACGGGGACAAGGTAAAGACATGGAACTATACTGCTTAATATCTAGGGTAATGATTTTATGGCAGAAAAGATTGAAAATAATAGATAAATATGTATATTAGGGCCCTCCAAGGAAACAGAAACGACAAGATGTGCATATATACCTTATACATAGGCATATGTCTATATATATCTACTTCTATATAGATATAGATGCACAACCATATTCACAACAAATTACGGAAATACTTGTGATAATTACAGTCCTCATTTTTGTCACTTGTCATGTGGTCACAGCTGGTATTTATAAGTACCTTCTTCCCCTATCTATCCCATATTCCCTTTCCCATCAGAGAACACCTCAGCCGGTTGTAATTCTTTATTTGGTAGGGTGACCCAAATCCACAGTCCTGAAGGGTCTGGGAGACTGGTAGTTCTGCCTGGATTGGATTGTTATAGTTTTCCATTGACCTTAATCACAAGGCATGATTATACAAAGAGATCCCTAAGGGATCTCATGTAGTTCAGACCTACTCTTTCTTACACCTCCACTGTGAAGCAATAATCCAGTTTCCCCTTGGTAGTCAGGATTAGTCACCCAGCCAGCACAGTAGCTGTCTTCTTTGTTGATTCAAAGGCATGAGGAGTTCAAAGTTGCTGTTGTATCTCCTGGTGGAAGTGTTCCTCTCTCTTAGACGAAGACCTCTAGGCCAGCCAAACATAAGTTCACAGGAACAGGAAGCAAAAATGTTGCTAATAGATCACTAGGGGGTAATGGTGGGTGATGCCACTCCCGTTTCCATCCCTTGATCCCTGGACCTGTACATACTGGCTATGGGAACCATGCTATAATATATTAGACACTGACTCAGAGCATATACAGCTTTCTGGAGAACCTTCCCCTAGCCCTGCAAGGCACCTACCTGGCAGTGTAATGGAGTCTTCAAAAGGCCATTCTACCTTTCTGTCAAACCAGCTGCTTCAGGATGATGGGGAACAGGTAAAACCAGTCAATTTCATAAACAAAGCAAAATTTACTAGGTGATTAACAAATGCTAAAGGCTACTTTAACACCCTTGCTAATAAAAATACTAATATATCAGTGACTGTCAACACCAGCAGGCAGTGAGGGAAAGAATAAAGAATTCAACAACTCCCACGAGGTAGTCTGCTACTGAAGTCATTCATTGTTCATTACACATTTATTCTGAACAGCTGTGTGCAGGACAATAATTCAGGCTCTGGGAGAATTAAAAGACCGCTCCTATCCTGGAGAAACTTAAAGTCTATGGGAAAGATACTACTGGGTAAAACAAACATATAAGAAGAAAGTCATGAACCAAACCACTAAATCTGTGATGATCTAGGAGGGCATCATAAGTGAAGTCATATTTGAACTGAATTTTAAATTGTGAGAGTTCGGCAAGTAGAGATGAGGTTTGGGGAGTAGAATAAATGCGGTATCATGAATAAAGATGTATTTGTCAGGCTGTTGTCAAGAAAATTAGAATAATATACTCAAAACTGAATTAGACTTGTCAGTTTTTCTTTAACTTTATTCAGTATGAAGAATGCAGCCCTTGAGTCTTTTTTTTTTTTTATGGGAGTTCTATAGAATACCTAATGTTTTTTGGTGGCACCGATGTTCTAGGCACTGTTAAGAACATAATCTCTGCATTCAGTCATGAGTTCAAATCCCAGCTCCATCGTTTATCAGTTGACAACTTAGGCAAGATGATACTTACATTTCTAGGGTCTGTAATCACATAAAGGTGTTACTCTTTTTAGAAGATAATCCTTTTTATATAGGTGTTTTCCTTAATATAGGAAGATAATTCAGTTGACCCTCCAGGAGTAGGATATGAACTTTGTGGGCTTTTGCATTTGGGGAGACTGGTTTGTACTGAGGTATCTTGACTGGCTATTTTTAGGAATACAGATTATTGCTCTTCATTTTCTATGAAAGGAATTGGCCCATGGAACGTTGAAATCTATTGCTTCTCCTTAATTCCATGCTTTAACCAGCTGAGGCAGCTACTAAATTAATGAGTATGTAAGTCATAAAGCAATTAACTTACCCTTATAAGGGATATCAGACATAATCTAATTTATTCATTTATTAATTCATGCATTTATTCAACAGACATTTGTTAGACTTTCGGTTTGTCAGGCAGTGCCCACCCTTTGGAAATACAAAGAGAAACAAGAATAATTTTCTGCATTCATGGCCCCCACAATACAGTGGCGGTGGGAGAAGGGAGCTGCTTACAAATAATTGCAAAAAATTAAGGTTAAGTTTAAATACTTCAAAGTATTGTGTGAAGAGTGTTATGAGAATGTTGAGACAGGGGTCTAAGAAAGCCTTACAGAGGTGGTGAGATGAGCAGAATGAAAGAAGAATAGGGTTCATTAAGCACACAGAGGAAGGCCATCCCAGTGGAGCAGACAGCAGAAGCAAAACCTTGAATTGTGAGAGAGCATGGTGCAAACTGACTGGATTGTACAGTGCAGGTCAGTGAAGTCAGCACTAAAGGGAGAAACAGCCTGCTTAGTGGAGGCCCCTGTGAGTGACAGATGGTGAGTTGGCTTCTGTCTGACTTGGTACCTCCAGTGGTAAGTACACTGACTCATGAGGCAACCCAACCCATGTCAGCTTTGGTTCCTAGGAAGGTTTGTGGCTAAAATAGTACCTGAGTATAATAGGATTGATTAAATTTTTCCCATAAAATTTACAGGTAATTTGCTAAGATAAAACCACATTTTCTGTAATTGAGTACAAAATGTCACAGAATGTAAACGATACGAGAATTAGGAATATGATATTTTGGTAGATGATAGGAAGTATTGGACAGCACACATCAGTGGTGTAATAGCTGTAAGAACAAGTGATTAACAAGTGATTCCCAATTAAACACATCTTTTTTATTTTTAATTTTTTTCTAGGAAATGTAAGAATGTGTTTGCTTCATTTATACAAACAGAAGAACTAAAAATGTGTTAATCAAATTCAAAATATACTATTTATTAAGATGAGTTCTATGAGTTTATACATTTTTATGTGTCATAAGATTGAACTGATTTTCACCTTACCACAAAATTTAGAACTATTGCAAACCTTTATAAATTTTACCTCTTTTTAAAGATATCTAACTGATTTTGAGCCAATTCAGTGCCTGGGACGTGGTGGCTTTGGAGTTGTTTTTGAAGCTAAAAACAAAGTGGATGACTGCAATTATGCTATCAAGAGGATCCGTCTGCCCAATAGGTAATGGGTGGTACCTTTAGTAAATTGGCATCAGCACAGTGTGATCTAATCTCGTGGGTAAAATATCCTTCTTACTGTACTCTGTAAACACCATAGAAAACACAGTTTCAGACCTTTCAAATCTTAGGTTCTAAGTGCTGCCAATTAACCAGCTGTCTAAAAGTTGTTATCTATACAGGTTGCTTTCTGTCTACTTTTAAAATATGCCCTTGTTTTTTATTATTAACTCAGGACTTTCGTTTACTGGCTTATAATAACTAGACTTCAATAAACTGCAGCATTTTAAAATATCTATATTTTTGTGTAAATAAGGAAAAGTACTAGAACAAAAACATTTGAATTATATTGTCTCTACCCGGTAATAACTATTATTAACACTTTAGAGTATATCCTTTTGATTTTGTTTTCTGGTCATAAATTTACCTAACTGGTAACCAGTTGCCAGTACTGTACAGTTTTGTCTGTTGCTTTCTTCTTCATGTCCTCTATATTTTTCATGTTATTAAGAGTATTTTGGCTGGGCACAGTGGCTCATGCCTGTAATCCCAGCACTTTGAGAGGCCGAGGCGGGCGGATCACAAGGTCGGGAGATCCAGACCATCCTGGCAAACACAGTGAAACCCTGTCTCTACTAAAAATACAAAAAAATTAGCCAGGCGCGGTGGCGGGCACCTGTAGTCCCAGCTACTCCGGAGGCTGAGGCAGGAGAATGGCGTGAATCTGGGAGGCGGAGCTTGCAGTGAGCTGAGGTCGCGCCACTGCACTCCAGCCTGGGTGACAGAGCGAGACTCCATTTCAAAAAAAAAACA
>NW_012116899.1:476277-494772 GCF_000951035.1 Colobus angolensis palliatus
TTTCACCATGTTGGCCAGGCTGATCTTGAACTCCTGACCTCAAATGATCCACCTGCCTTGCCCTCCCAAAGTGCTGGGATTGCAGGTGTGAGCCACTGTGCCTGGCCTCTTATTGATTCTAGATTAAATGCACGCTAATTGTTGTGCTGTCATCGTATCTGGTAGTCGCAGTTTTTTCAAATTCCTGTCTGGTAAGGACAGGAATTGGGTGGTTTGGGTACTAGGGAACTAATTTTTTTCTTTTGGTAAATAACTTTTGAGTAGTTTAAATATTCATATGTGCCAGGCACTACATAAGCTATAAAAACTAAGCCAGGTTTCTACCCTTAAGAAGCCTGTACCTTTTTGGTGCTTTTGTATGTACACTCAAGTAAATACAATGCAAGAAAGATTTTGACCTTTGCCTTATCTTAGTAAATATTAATAGTTTCTCATGAAGAAGAGCGGATGTGGCCAAAAGGCAGTCAAGCTTCATAGAAATGGTGGCGTTTGCTCTGGGTGTCAAGAGTAGCCTTTTCCTCAGTAGAAGACAGGTTGGGAGGGATGGCCAAGTGCATGAAATGACCTGAGCAAAGGCTTTCACAAGCACTTGGAGGTGGTATGGAGAATGGTGAGAGTTCTGGAATAGATGGAACAAAGGGTGAGAATTAGGGGAGGATGGAAGAGAGGAAGAAAAGGATAGGTTGGCCAGGCACAGTGGCTCATGCTTGTAATCCCAGCACTTTAGGAGTCCTAGGCGAGTGGATCACTTGAGGCCAGGAGTTTGAGACCAGCCTGACCAACATGACAAAATCTCATCTCTACTAAAAGGCAGGTGGAGGTTACAGTGAGCAGGTGGAGGTACAGAGATCGTATCACTGTTCTCCAGCCTGGGTGACAGAGTGAGACTCTGTCTCAGGCAAAAAAAGGAAAAAAAAAAAACGAGAGATAGCTTATAGCACCTTAAATGCCAAGTAAAGAAGTTGGGATTTTAAAACTTTATTTGTATGTGCAGTAGATGCACTTGTAGCATTTATTTCCAGAAAAAGAAAAAAACAAACAAAACTGAAATACTTGTATTTTTTAAAATACAGGACTTGTGTGGCCTTTTAGAAGTATACCCCTTAGGCTGGCCGGGCACAGTGGCTCACACCTGTAGTCCCAGCACTTGGGGAGGCCAAGGCAGGTGGATCACCTGAGGTTAGGAGTTTGACACCGCCTGACCAACATGGTGAAACCCTGTCTCTACTAAAAACACAAAATTGGCTGGGTGTGGTGGTGCGCATCTGTAACCCAGCTACTCGGGAGGCTGAGGCATGAGAATCACTTGAACCAGGGAGGTGGAGGTGCAGAGAGCCAAGATTGTGCCACTGCACTCCAGCCTGGGTGACAGAGCAAGACCCTGACTCAAAAAAAAAAAAGAAGTATAACCTAGGCTAACTCATCTGTTTCTAATTTTAGTTTTCAAGAAAAGATCTTATTTTATTATTTTTCTGTTTTCACTATTAGATATGAATACTTCTTCAGATATGAACAGCCTTCAGTGTTGTCTTACTCTCTTTTTCAGGCTAATGTTATCTCTTTAATTTTCCTTTTTTATTGATATATACATTTTTATTGATATCTACATATTTTAGGGGTATAAGTCGTATAATTTGTAAAGATCAAATCAGTGCAACTGGAATATCCATCACCTTAAATATTTTCTCTTTCAGGGAATTGGCTCGGGAAAAGGTAATGCGAGAAGTTAAAGCCTTAGCCAAGCTTGAACACCCAGGCATTGTTAGATATTTCAATGCCTGGCTGGAAGCACCACCAGAGAAGTGGCAAGAAAAGATGGATGAAATTTGGCTGAAAGATGAAAGGTAACTTTGTTACACATACACTTAAGCTAGTTTTTAGCTTGTGTGATTACAATATCAATTTTATAACTTTAGGTTCTTTTTTTTAAAGAAAAGGAACAGCAGAGTTCTGGAGTTCTGTTTCATGTTTTGGAAAGTTCTCTAACCACTTGTGAAATTTTGATTTAGATTTTGAGAACATGCAGGGGTGACTCATGCCTATAATCCCAGCACTTTGGGAGGCCAAGGTGGGAAGATTGCTTGAGCCCAGGAGTTCAAGACCAACCTGAGCAACATAGGGAGACCCTGTCTCTTGGAAAAAATAAGAGAGAACTTACATGTTAAAAAATTATCAGTTGATACATTGTAACTGATTGAGGGATTTATAGTGACTTTTCTCAATATAAAGTATCTGCTTCTGTCTCCAATTTAAAAAATGTTTGTTATTTAATTCTTAGCACTTAACAATTTACAACTTCTTTTTAAGTAGTTTTGAGCTATTTGCAGTTAAAAATACGTAAACTTAGCCTGAATATATTGCGCATATTAACTATGATGTGCTATAGGAAGGAAGGCCCTTTAAAAACTGTTAGAGAAGAAAAAGGAAGCATGTGTAGATAGACTGCCACCAAACAACTGGAGTGAAACTCCTACCTACAGGTATCTAAGCAACATTAGACCCACGTGAGGTACCTTGTTAAAGTGGTGCTTATTATAGGCTCAACCAATAAGTAAGCCATGGAAGGTCCAAGTGAAGTGGCCGCGTATCTCAAGGCCTTGTGAGGCGCTCCCCTAATTTGGATTAGGGCTTCAGAATCACAGCCACCAAGGAATCCTTTCTTCACTTTGCATAAAAATCTTAGGCTGCTCTGGCAGCCCCAGACAGTCCCAGGTAACTGTTTCATGTATAAAATTAATCTTTAAAATTAAGTTTTTTAGAAGGAATGAATGGAATGTGATATTCTCTATCTCACATTACATGTTTTTATTTAGTTTGTATGTTGTTTTGTTGTTTGCCATTTGGTAAGTGGACTTATTATAGTTGAAGCTTTTTAAACACAGGGTGCAGTTCAGGTACTTTACTCAATATATATTCACTCTTACCCCTTTGTATTTCTCCCACTTTTAGCACAGACTGGCCACTCAGCTCTCCTAGCCCAATGGATGCACCATCAGTTAAAATACGCAGAATGGATCCTTTCTCTACCAAAGAACATGTTGAAATCATAGCTCCTGCACCAGAAAGAAGCAGGTCTTTTTCAGTAGGGATTTCCTGTGACCAGACAAGTTCATCTGAGAGCCAGTTCTCACCACTGGAATTCTCAGGAATGGACCATGAGGACATCAGTGAGTCAGTGGATGCAGCGCACAACCTCCAGGACAGCTGCCTTACAGACTGTGATGTGGAAGATGGTACTATGGATGGCAATGATGAGGGGCACTCCTTTGAACTCTGTCCTTCTGAAGCTTCTCCTTATGTAAGGTCAAGGGAGAGAACCTCCTCTTCGATAGTATTTGAAGATTCTGGCTGTGATAATGCTTCCAGTAAAGAAGAGCCCAAAACTAATCGATTGCATATTGGCAACCATTGTGCAAATAAACTAACTGCTTTCAAGCCAACCAGTAGCAAATCTTCTTCTGAAGCTACATTATCTATTTCTCCTCCAAGACCAACCACTTTAAGTTTAGATCTCACTAAAAACACCACAGAAAAACTCCAGCCCAGTTCCCCAAAGGTGTATCTTTACATTCAAATGCAGCTGTGCAGAAAAGAAAACCTCAAAGACTGGATGAATGGACGATGTACCATAGAGGAGAGAGAGAGGAGCATGTGTCTGCACATCTTCCTGCAGATCGCAGAGGCAGTGGAGTTTCTTCACAGTAAAGGACTGATGCACAGGGACCTCAAGGTCTGTATTTGTGGCGCATCACCCTTGGGTTTCAATCTGACGTTTTGTGATTCAGAGAAGTACTTGCAGTACTCTGAAGCATCCTTAAGAGTTGGGGAGAGTAAAAGCATCTGAGAGCAGAGGTCTGAGAAGGTAGCCTTGGAGGGGCCTGCTGTAAGAATAAGAAGTCTTATGTCTGAAACCTTTAGGCAAACCATGCATTCATTCTCTTCGTTAATGTGTTTATGTTCATTTTACTGTAAAAGTTATTCTCAGTAGCCCAGATGAGGGAAAAAAAGAAAAAGGAATCTTTAGGTAAAATCCACCATGAGCAGATATAGCCTGTTTTTTTGTCTTTGTTTTTGTTTTTTTGTTTTTTTTCTCTATGATTTTGAGTAACCCTGACATGAATACCTCCAGGGCTCTGAAGCAGCATGGTGAAAGGAATCCGAATGGAAGGAGAGACATGGGTTCCTTTATTAGCCAGCTTGAATTGGGGCAGATCTCCACACTTTTCCTTCTATTTCTGAACTCTTTAAACTTTGGGGGAAGGGGTAGAAAGCTGAATGGGGAAAGGTAGCAGATAGTTAACCAGATGATTGTTTATAGCTCTAAAACCTTGGATTCTATTTTCAATATATTCAATAGTAAATGTTGTAGTAATATAACATGCAAAATTACTTAAAGATTCTTACTAAAACGTGACATTTCCTTAGTAGTGTTTCTAAAAATAAGTACATGGAACTTTTAATTTAACTAATTTCCCACATTCCATATACTCTTAGCCATCACCAGTAGATGTGGAGTGAATGTATAAATACTTTTCTGATGAAAGTAGCTTAAAGTCTTGATAGATGTGATTCCATTTAAAGTCTTTCCAGTTTTATGTAACCACAGACTTGTTTCAGGCACAAAAGTAGCTATTTGGACACAAGTTATTTTCTTCTAAAATCAGCGGTAGGTTTTCAAATTCTTTGGTATATTTTAAGAGTTTTAGGGTAACAAGTGTAGGAATTAGAAATAATTCTTATTTTTCAATATAATTGTTATTTAGTCATACATAATCATTATGCTTCAGTGATTTTGATGTGGGCCCAAACTGATTACCAAGAATTGTTCTGCACTGAATTAAAAGTTCAGAGATGAATTATTTGGTTGGATTGGAGAAGACAGTTTACAGGAGACCACACACCGCTAATATGAGAGAATACTAGCATTTAGGTTTGAATATAGTAAATGGTTATCACTAGGTGGAAAACAACTAGCTGAAATGCACATTCTTCTTGTACTTAACACTTGTACACACAAATGCCAACTTGAAAGACAATGAATCATGTTTTCACTAATAATGAATATTCTTCTGCTAATGTTATAATGTAAATGAGATATTGGTAAATATCCATTTAATGCTACAATGTTGTCTAAAGATTTTTCTGTAATTGTCTATGCACCAGAAAAATTGCAAGAAGAAAGTTAATATTCCTGTTAGTTTTTCTAGAAATTAAAAAGTTTTTTTTCCTTTCTAAATAGAAGACAATTCCTTTTAAAGATTTCTAGTGTGGTCCCCAACCAAAAAAAAAAAAAAAAAAAAGCCGAGATTTTTATTCCTGGGTGAAAAAGCTGTACATTTTGCTACATTCTGACCTAAATCTTTGGCTCAATGTTAAACCTTCTAGGCCCTCTCCCCCTGTTATATTTTGGTCACATTTTTGTCTTTAGGACTTTGACTCCTGCCTCTTTAGACTGACTTCTGGTCTTCTATTTTCTCCACTCTGAGCTTTTCTCAGTTTCTCTTGATATACAGTATTCTGACAGAAACCTGGTCTTTCTTCATTATTCTCATCACACCTGGATTATTTATTCTCTGGTTTCTATGGGGTATGAACCATATCTGTTTTTTTCACCTGTTACAGTCTCAGTACAATGCCTGAATGTTCTAGATGGTCATATCATTTATTTTGAATTTTTTTTTTTTTGCACTTAAAAGTGTTTATACTGACTTAATCAGAAAAGAAAATCTGTTGGCCCATGTGGCTAAACTGTTGAGAATTCAGGTAAAGCTTTAGCTGAGATCAAGAGAGTTAGCCAGAACCTGGTTTCTCTCCTCCCCATTTCTTGTTTCTATTTAAGTCTTTTGGAGGTGGTGGGGTAGAGGGTGGAGAGAAAAGTATTGCTTTTTCCCACTATTTATCAGAAGTTTTTTTCTACTTAAACCAAGGATACCTACCCATCCCCCAACAAGCCCATTCCCTGGCCAGGCAATGGGATTATGTGGATTGGCTTAAGCAACTTGTGGAGCATGAATGCCTTCCACACTAACCATGGGGTTTTGCTGCATAGTCAGCAAGAAGGAAGTTCCCAAAGTAAAGTCAAGATACTTCTGGTGGAAGCACAGGGAGATAGACACTGGAGAGCCAAAAAGCTTATCTATTATAGATAGGGTTCAGTAAATAACAACTGCCATCAGATGATGGGAGTTGGGAAGAAAGATGACATTTAATGCAGGATAGTCTATTATTGCCTCTGGTACAAAGTTATTTTTTGGAGAGCTGCAGATTATGACCATAGATCTTACACACAATAACTTGATGCTTCCAAGTCAAAATCGTTTAATGGTATTTTAGAGTTTGGGAATGCAATGTTATTTTCTGCCATTATTTGAAACATGATGAAATTCAATTTCATGAGCTACATGGCTTCCTTTTTCCTCATTTCAACGGCTATGAATGGTGGTCATATTACCCGCAGAGTAGAGTAGACTCTGAGGGAAAGATGGTGTATTTCATGTAGGGCACTTTGGGTTTGAGGAGCCCATGAGATCTCTGTTAGATGTATTCAATAAACAGTGTCATATGAGTTTAGAACTCAGGGCAGATATATGGGAGTAGATGTAGTTTTGAGAACACAGAGGTTTTACAAGAGGCAGCATACAGTAGTAGTGAAGAGCTCTTATCCCTTCTGATAATCTGTATCCCCCTCTCAGACGCAAACCAAAAGATCAGTCTGTTTCATTCATTCACCAAATAGTTATTAGCTACTATAGAGCAAAAACTGGACTGAAATCTGGGCATGTGGCAGTGGATCACAAGGTCCTTTCCTCATAGACCCAAACTGCTCACGTTTGAATCCCTGCTCCATCACTTGCTAGCTGGGTAACCTTGGGCAATTTGTTTAACTTCTGGGCCTCACTTTTTATGTCTGTAAAATGGGGGTAGTTCTCATCTAATGGGGTTGTGGTACACGAGTTAGTTAGTAGTAAACTGCTTTGAACTGTGCCTAGCACATTGCAAGTTGTATTTACAAACTCATTATTATTAGTTATAATTATTAAGGCTTTAAGTCATAAGTGTAGAGATGCTTGCCTGGGAAGAATATATAGAATAATAAGATTGAGGATTAAGTACCATGATCCCTAGGGAATGTGCATCTCAGAGGGTTTAAGTAGATGTTCAATAAATACTAGCACTCTTTGCTACCCTTCCCTTTTCTTTACTAGCAGTACTTGTCTGGCACAGAAAAATTGTCACTATTTTCATATTAGCCCATTTTAAAAAGAAATATACTTGAAAATATCTAGTTTATTGTATTTTTTCTTTGTAGTCATTTAAATAATTCTCTTTACTTTTTCTCCTTCATGCACACCCACTGTACTTTTGTCTGTTGTATTCTTTCCAGCCATCCAACATATTCTTTACAATGGATGATGTGGTCAAGGTTGGAGACTTTGGGTTAGTGACTGCAATGGACCAGGATGAGGAAGAGCAGACGGTTCTGACCCCAATGCCAGCTTATGCCAGACACACAGGACAAGTAGGGACCAAACTGTATATGAGCCCAGAGCAGGTGAGTTTTTCAGACTTTTACTTATTAGCACAGCAGCAGATGTACCTGATCAGTCTCTTCCCATGTTTCCATTAAAATGCCCAGTAATCTAAAACCCAGTAAGTCTGAAAATTATGAAAACTGGCAGTAGTGTTCCAGTAGTAGAATAGTGACACAGCTAAGATGTAGTTTCTACAACCTGAATTGGGGCTGGATTAAGAAGAACACAGCGCATAAAATGCACTCACCCCCTGAACAAGCACCTGACAGTAACCAGGAATTTGGAAAGAGACTTTGAATGCCACCGTCCCAAACTTAACTCCGGTTTGTCTTGTGTAGACTGTGTTGGAACTGTTTTCATAGCCAGCTAGACCCAGAGGTACTATACTGAGCTTCCCTCTGTAGTCATTCATAGGCAACTTCCAGCATGTAGCATAATAGGAAATAGAGGCACACAGGCTGACAGGTGTTGCCTTGTGGGCTGCTTGGCCTTCACAGGAAAAGTACTGTAATCAGGGCTGAAAAAGTACTGGAAGAGCAGGGGGAGCAGGGCATCCCGGAAACGTCAGGCGAGCATGCTCAGCCACCACCAGGCAAATGACTTTCACAAGCTTCTCTATGCTTAGGGCAGCGGGTCTCAGACGTTTTGGGCTTAGTACCTATTTACACTTGTAGAAATAATTGAGAACCCAAAGGTTTTCTTAACAAAATTTTATCTATCAATATTTGTCATATTAGAAGTTAAAAGAGAAATTTATAAAACTTTATTAAATCAAAGTAACAGAATTAAACCTATCACAACTTAAGATATTTTTATGAAAAATAAGTATTTTCTAAAACAAAAAAAATTCCCCTAAAAAAAAAAACATTAGAGTGACATTTGTTTACATTTTTGCCAGTCTCTTTAAAGCTGACTTTTAAGTGGAACATTCTTCTGTCTGCTTTTGTGTTCAGTCTGTTGCAATATGTTATTTTGGCTGAAGCACATGAAGAAATCTGGCCTCACACACATATGTGTTGGAAAAAAGAGCAATATTTCATTTCAAGTAATTCTAGGTATTTTTGTTCGATAGTATATCAAAACTTAGTAATAGTTTCTTAAAATTCATTTGCACTGTGAAATCTAAAACCATTCATGAATATTTTGTACTCTGGTACTTTTAACATCCCTTGGTCTATTTTGTACTTTGAATGGAACTTTTTACCCATCCTTGACTTTATATTGTGCATTATTAGTCATTTGGAAACTATTGGTTCCCTAAGTTTGGCAATTATTCCGAAAGTTGTCACAGTTCATCATGTAATATAAAAAGCCACTTTGGTTAATACGACCACCCATCTCATCAGAAAAGGCTTTACGTATTAGGAGGCTATCAAATTCCCACTGGTAGATTCAAATCTTCCAAAATTTTAATTTTCACTTAAAAGCTCAACTTTTTATGATTGGTAACAAATACCGTTAGTTTTCCTTGAAGTGCCATTCTCACATTGTTCTTTTTTTCTCTTGAAAAAAAACAAAGTTTTTTTTTTTTTTTTTTGAGATTGGGTCTTGCTGTGTTACCCAGACTAGTTTTGAACTTCTGGCCACAAGCAGTCCTTGAACCTCAGCCTCCCAAAGTGCTAGGATCACAGGTGTGAGCCACCATGCCCAGTCTCACTGTTCATCTTTAAGAGACTGTCCCTCGGCTGGTCGCAGTGGCTCATACCTGTAATCCCAGCACTTTGGGAGGCCGAGGCAGGCAGATTACCTGAGGCCAGGAGTTCGAGAACAGCATGACCAACATGGTGAAACCCCATCTCTAGTAAAAATACAAAAATTAGCTGGGCATGGTAACACATGCCTGTAGTCCCAGCTACTCAGGAGTCTGAGGCACGAGAATTGCTTGAACTCAGCTGGCGGAGGTTGCAGTGAGCCAAGATTGCACCACTGCACTTCAGCCTGGGTGACAGAGCAAGACTCCATCTCAGAAAGAAACTATCTGTCAAGTATCCAAGTCTCAATAACTGTAGTTTGTCTACCAATTACTCTCTCAAGTCAAAATGGTGTTCTATGAAAAGAGAAGCTAACGCATATTGTAACTCAAATAATTGCACAAATGCTAATGATATTCACAAGCTAATCTATGCTTACATCAGCAGGTCTGAACTTCTTAATATTAGTTTGTTTTTTAAATTGACTCATAATTGTACATATTTATGGGGTACGTAGTGTCGTTTTAATACATACACTACTGGATCAGGGTAATTAGCATATCTAAGGTGTCAAACTTGGAGACAACTATTATACTTTGGTATGGAGCATAAATGTTTTTATGAATATTTTCCATTTTGTCAGATCATGAAAAAGGTGTATATTTAAAGGTTGAGATTTAATAAATTAATAATTTTTACTGCTAAGGACATTTTAAGTGAAGTGGTTTTTGGTTTTGCCTGTGAGCATGTGGTGCTGAATGTAATTGCTACTGGTACAGCTTGGCACTGCTCGCTTGATTTATGCTTAGGTTCTGTCAGTGCAAATGCCAACACAGTGAAAAATTATGTCTTAGTATTATTATGAAAATAGTCTTGACCTTGCAGACCTCTTTAAAGGGTTTTAGGGTCCCCAGGAATCCATGGACCATACTTCAAGAACCACCAGATTTGATTATCTTTGAAAGATTATATCAGAGACCAGTAATAGGAACTGCCTTTGAGGAAGGCAACTTTGTTTAACTGTCATAGAGCATCCTTTTGAAGTGTTTGCATTGTTTATGTTAGTCAAGTGTTTCTTTTTTACAGTTTGAAATTTTATTTTGTATTTCATCTTTGAAGGAGGTTGCAGTGAGCCAAGATCCCGCCACTGCACTCCAGCCTGGGTAACAAAGCAAGACTCTGTCTCAAAAAACAGAAAGAAGAAATCAAGCATTTTTACGTAGAGTCAAAAAAGTATCTTAAATGAAAAAAAAAACAATGCAGAAATGTGTACACCTTTTGTGTAAAGGAGGAAAAGATAGATACACATTTGCTTATGTTTACATAAAAAAACTCTGGAATCATGTGTAAGAAACAAATGGCTATGGGGGCAGTGGCAGAGGGAAAGTGACTGGTAGAGCTAGGCCAGTGAGGGACAGAGTGAGAGGGAACTTTTATTGTTAGTTCTTTTTGAGCCATGGGAATGTGTTACCTATTAAAAGTTAATTTGAGATGAGAAACATATAAAAATTGGCAATAGACATCAAACCCAATGAACAGTAGGTGCCAGTGGTTCTTGTGAATATTGATACTAAAATGAGAATAAAATGCAAAATGTATTCCTAGTAAAAGACAAATAATTTTAAGTATGCTTATCATTATAAGCTGAGTTGGTGATTCCTATATTAAATTAACAAAGATCAGGAAATGGACGATGGTAAGAACATGGAAAATAAAAGTGGGAATAGGGATTTGTACTTGATGTAGCTAAATTTGGCAAATAGAAAAATAAAACAATATTTCTACCTCTGTATCACTACAGACGACAAACACAAACTACAGCAAAGGGAAAGGATGTGGAAATACAAGTGGTGCTAAAGCCAAATATTAGTTGTGACAACAAATAAATAGATGTGTTTAAATAGCCCCATGAAAGGGAAACTTCAGATTGGATTATAACTAAAAAAAAAAAAAAAAAAAAAAGTTACAAAGGGAAGCTAGGTAAAAAATATACTAGGCTTTATATATAGTTGCTATTTGAACATTTATTGATGAATAAATTATAATTATATATACTATCATTTTGAACTTCTAGGCCACAAAGAAATATCATAGATATTGTAAATGCCTTTTTATGATCACAATACATTAAAAGAAAGGTATAGTGGTTTATAAATTGATGTTTATAATTCTGTTTTTTTTTTTTATTTTTGCTTTTGCTTCTGTTTTGGCTGGCTAGAAATTTTATTATTTTATTTTTTTGAGACAGGGTCTTACTTTGTCACCCAGGCTGGAGTATAGTTGTGTGATCTTGGCTCACTGTAGCCTCCACCTCCTGGGCTCAAGTGATCCTCCCACCTCAGCCTTCCAAGTAGCTTCAATTACAGGTCCACACTGCCATGCTCAGCTAATTTTTTTATTTTTTGTGGAGATGAGGTCTCACTATGTTGCCTAGGCTGGTCTTGAACTTTTGGGATCAAGCAATCCTCCCGCCTTGGCCTCCCAAAGTGCTGGGATTACAGGCGTGAGCCACTGTGCCTGGCCAACTGGAAATTTTAAAACCCTCCTAAATAACTATCAGGTCAGCAGATGGCGGGTTGATAAGTGCAGCAAACCACCATGGCACACGTTTACCTGTGTAACAAACCTGCACATCCTACCCATGTACCCCGGAACTTAAAAAAACAAAAAAAAATTATTAAAAAATAACCATCAGGTCAATAATGAAGTAAAAACACTCATATGAAGTATGAAGAAAATGTTGCAAGAAGCTGGGCACCGTGGCTTGAGCCTATAATCTCAGCTACTTAGGAGGGTGAGGTGAGAGGATCACTTGAGCCCAGGAGTTCCAGGCCAGCCTGGGCAAAATAGTGAGACCCCATCTTTAAAAGAAAATGTAAAAAACTTTTTTCAAAACTGAAAGAAATGAAAAATGGTGAAATCTATAGAAGTTTTCAAAGTTCCATTTTGAGATAAATTTATTTTACAGGCCTTCATTACATAGCACATTACTGTATAAGTGATTAGAATTCTGCTCAGTAGAAGGCAGGGAGGAGCCAAGAAGATGGAAAACAAACATAAGAATTGATATGGGTGAAACAGTAAAATAACATCACCATGGTTGTTTCTAATAGTTTAAAATAAGGATAATCCTTTCTAGCATAGATACCTACTTAAGGGGGGAAAACCACAAATAAATTTAGAAATTAGAAAGGATACAGAAGAGATTTTTATTTATAAGGGACTTTCATATATAGTCAATTGATTGCAACCAAAAGTATCCAAACTGGCTTACGTAGAAAAATAAATAAAATAAATCTATTGGTTCTGGTAATTGAATCATCCTGCTCAAATGATCTGGCCAAGGCCTGGTGAAAGGAAAAATTAAAACTGTATGAAATACCAAAATACTATAAATACATATTTCTATCTATAGGAAAAAAGACTAGAAGAGCCATAAAATATCAAGTCATTGCTTCTGAGTAGTGGGACTTCTCATGAATTTTAACCTATTTTGGACTTTTCTGTATGTTCCAATTTTTCTACACAGTCATGTAACAGAATTGATATTAAAAACAGTTTTGGTTGGGCATGGTGGCTCATACCTGTAATCCCAGCACTTTGGGACAGGTGGATTGCTTGAGCTTCAGAGTTCAAAACCAGCCTAGGCAACATGGTGAAACACCATCTCTACAAAAAATATAAAAATTAGCTGGGCATGGTGGTGTATGCCTGTGGTCCCAGCTCCTTGAGAGACTGAAGTAGAAAGGATCACTTGAGGCTGGGAGGCAGAGGTTGCAGTGAGCCAAGATCATGCCACTGTGCTCCAGCCTGGGTGACAGAGTAAGACCCCTTTTAAAAACTAAAAAAAAAAAAAAAAAAAAGATGTCTTTGGCCGGGCGTGGTGGCTCACGCCTGTAATCCCAACATTTTGGGAGGCCAAAGTGGATAGATCACCTAAGGTCAGGAGTTCAAGACCGGCCTGGCCAACATTGTGAAACCCCATCTCTACTGAAAATATAAAAATTAGCTGGGTGTGATGGCGGGCACCTGTAATCCCAGCTACTCAGGAGGCTGAGGCAGGAGAATTGCTGGAACCCAGAAGGCGGAAGTTGCGGTAAGCCAAGATCTTGCCATTGCACTCCAGCCTGGGCAACAAGAGCAAAACTCCGTCTCCAAAAAAAAAAAAAAAAAAAATTTTAATCATGTTTTTAAAAATGTATTATTATTTAAGAGGCTGGAAAGAATACTTTTACATTTTAAATACTGTGAAAACAAATAAAAGGAATTCTATCTGGATGCTTATTAATGAAGGCTCATGACTTGGGAAGCCTCTCCCACCCAGCCCTATTTAAAAGAGATGCTTCTCCCTTCACTCCCTGCCAGAGTCCATCCCATTACACTGATTTCTTTTTACAGCATTTTTAACTCTTTGAGATTCTTTTTTCTTTCCCTGTAAAATATAAACTATCAGTATAGGGACTTAGCTTGTCTCTCTTTCTACTCTAACACCTGAAACAACACCTAGAATGTGGCATAGTTTCGTAAGTGTTTAGTGGATGAGTGAAGGTGAATGCTAGTGAAAAGATGAACACCAGGTAGTCCTGGTCACCCCATACACACTTCTGTGCTGACTGTAGTGTAGCTCGTGGCTGCTGTGTGTATGTGTCTTGGAAATGGGTTGCCATTTGAGAAAGGAAGAGGTTGATGACAACTAAAGCTATATTTGGTAGTGCTGAAAGTACTAGAAAATTAGGATAGCTGTAGAAATTGTATGGCAATGTATAGTGGTTAAAATTTGGTAGTTAAAAATGCACAGTCTTAATTATCTTCTTAATCCTCTTTAAATATAGAAACTGTCACTTTATAAAGTGCTCCTTAAAACATTGCTCAAAATAGTTTGGCTGTATGAATTGTACAATCTTACCCAAACCTTAGAAGCCATATTAAAACATTGTTTTAAAATTATTTATTATTAGAACTCTCTTAATTTTCTCATCCTTGAAATAAATGAGCAGGACCCATGGTTACTTTTTTCTCGGTTGTAATTACAAAGAAACACAGCTTAAGTTCTAGATTTGCACAGTGATTAAACAACCAATTCAAACTCAAAGGATATATTCTACCTCTTAATTCCTTATTTTTTAGATATTTTGTAAATAGAACTTTTCATGCACTCATGAGGCTACATTTCTTTTTTAAATATATTTAATAATGTTAGAAATAATAAATAAATTTAATAACACATTATATATCAGTCTGTCCTCTAGGGAATATGGAAAGTATAGGGACATATAACAAAAAAGTAAAAATCACTTACCAAAAATATCTCTAAGATATTAACAGCAGTTACTTCCTTTTCTCTCTCTCCCTCTCTCTCTGTGTGTGTGTGTGTATATATATATATGTATATATATATATATATTTATACCTTACTTTAGAAAATAAAATTGGAATTCTACACTAACATTTTGGATACAATATTAAAATGTGAGCATTTCCCATATTGTTAAATATTCTTAGAAAATATTTCCAGCTGCATAGTGTTCAACATTCATTTGGGACATTTTAATTCCTTGTAAATTTTGCTGTTAGGAATATCACTTGGGTCACTGTCCCGGTACCCACATGTCTGTACACATTTCCATCCGCCCGAGGGTGGGTAAAATTAGATGGGATCATTAAGCAGGAGTAAACATTTATTGCCAAGTTGCTTCTTATAAATTTGTGTTTGTTTATATTCTCCAAATAGTGTGTGAGGGTGTCCTTTTCAGTTCCCCTATATGATTTGTTTTTGCACATTTTTTTTGACACTTTCAAAACCCCAGGGATAAGAAGTGAGACAGGGTTCAGACTGCTACAGTCTCTTGGAAGGGAAGAGGGTGATGCCACTGATGTGGTCACTGAAGCTTTCCATCTGCTGTTCTGTAAGCACAGAGGTAGGCAGGCTGCGCAGAAGGCCAGGGAGAGAGATGCCAAGTACAGTTTAGAGGGGAAGTTGTGGAGGGATCATAAACCCTGGCAACTGCCCCGCGACCAGCTCTACTCCTGAATTAAGAAGTACTGGTATGGAGCATTTCCAAAGTTCCCTTCTTTGGCTGTTTCTCAAATGTCAAGTTATATCCCTAAAGAAATTTTCACAAATAAAGGGGTTCTTCTGAGTCACCAAAAGGTCAATTTTAATTTAAATAATGCTTTATTTAATCGAGTAGTTCTGTTGTAATTCATTTGTTCATTTTAACAACTAAGTATTTACTGAGGGCCTTCTCTATACTTAGCCCCAGTGCTGGACGATAGCAACACAAAAGAAGCATTTCCCTTCCTCCAGGACTTGATAATCTAGTTGTGAAGAATAAGAAATATACACATGAAAAATACAACCAAGAATGCAAAGTATCCATAATTAAGTGCCCTAATGAAGGCTAACTACAGTTGATTAGTGGTTTGGAGTAATGAAGATTTTCTCATAAAAATGGGTTAGAACTAAGATGATTAGAAATGAGAGATTTGCTTTAGATAGCGTTCCCTTTGAAAAACCTCACCTCAGGGGTAGTCAGGCAGATCTTGCTGGCTCCCACAAACTTTTTTAGCATGGCAAGTCTCCAGGTTTCCGAGAGGCCTGTTTTACTGATGCATATCTCAGAGCTGTACCTGGGCTTTCCTTCTGTAATGCTGAGTAGTTTAATTACTCTTGGTGTAGTAGTGAAGAAAAGAGACTTGGAAGATTAACTCTTTGCTAACATTTTTACACATGTACTTGTATTTAAACCAAGAAGTGACTAAGTAAACTTTGGGATTCAATAATGCTGTAATATCAACTGTACTGTCTCTATGTTAATTTTTAAATTTTCTTTATATGGGATTTCAGATTCATGGAAACAGCTATTCTCATAAAGTGGACATCTTTTCTTTAGGCCTGATTCTATTTGAATTGCTGTACCCATTCAGCACTCAGATGGAGAGAGTCAGGGTAAGTACCCTCCCTACTCAACAAAAAAGGTTCAAACAGAAAATAATCAAACATTTACAAAAGAGTTTTTTAAAGACTTAGTTGTTCTTAACACCAGCAGACCAGTTAACTAAAAGTAAAAGAGGTGATGTGAGTAACACAGGGAGGAGTTCTAGACTATTTGCTTCCATTTAAAGTTCAGTCTTCAAAAATTTGTTTGGTTGGATTGTTTGTTCTTAGTTTTTGCTTAAATTCATCATAATTTAACAATGTTTTGCACTCAGTAAGTTTGTAATAAGTAAATATTTAGGAGAACCACAAGGTAATGGGGGCCACACATTCATATATTTAAAAGCTGTCAGATTATGCACAATTAGGTTTTTTTTCCTCCCAAAATAAACCATGACCACAGCCTTTAAAGCAGGTAGTACTGAAAGTCTTTTTTTTTTTTTTTAAGACAAGGTCTTGCTCTGTCGATCAGGCTGGAGTGCAGTGGTGCAATCACAGCTCACTGCAGCCTCAACCTCCTGGGCCCAAGCCATCCTCTCATCTCAGTCTCCCCAGTAGGTGGGACCACAGGCACATGCCACCATGCCTGGCTAATTTTATTTTATTCATTTTGTAGAAATGGGCTCTGCCTATGTTGCCCAGGCTGGTCTCAAACTCCTGGGCTCAAGTGATCCTCCTGCCTTAGCCTCCCAAAGTGCTGGGATTATAGGGATGACTGAAAGTCATTTTAAAGTAGCCCTCTGGGCCAGGCGCAGTGGCTCACGCCTGTAATCCCAGCACTTTGGGAGGCTGAGGCGGGCAGTCAAGAGATCGAGACCATCCTGGCTAACACGGTGAAACCCCGTCTCTACTAAAAATGCAAAAAATTAGCCGGGTGTGGTGGCAGGCGCCTGTAGTCCCAGCTACTAGGGAGGCTGAGGCAGGAGAATGGTGTGAACCCGGGAGGCGGAGCTTGCAGTGAGCTGAGATGGTGCCACTGCACTCCAACAGCCTGGGTGACAGAGCGAGACTCCGTCTCAAAAAAATAAAATAAAATAAAATTTTAAAAAAGTAGCCCCCTGGGCCAGGCATGATGGCTCACACCTCTAATCCCAACACTTTGGGAGGCTCAAGCAGGAAGATCACTTGAGGCCAGGAGTTCAAGACCAACCTGGGCAACATAGTAAGACCTCATCTCTATAAAAAATAAAAAAATTAGCAAGGCATGGTAACACATGCCTTGGGAGGCTAAGGCAGGAAGATCATTTGAGCCCAGGAGTTCAAGGTGGTTACAGTAAGCTATGATTGTGCCACTGCACTCCAGACTGGGCTACACAGCAAGACTCTGTCTCTGAAAATAAATAAAGTGGGCCTCTGTCACATTCTTCCCTATCTTTCATAAGTAGCTACCCTCACCTCTTCTAGTTGTTGTCCCTGGTACTTACCTCCGTATTTTCAAAGTTTAGGCTCTTGTCACTGTTTCTTATTTTATCAGTTTTAGATCTTACTTATTAAATGATCTCTGGCCATGGTAGAAGAGGAAGTAGTTCTCACATAGAGCGAAATGACTCATACCTTCTGACTGAAAGGACCTACCAAATGTTCTGTATAATAAATGGAAAAAAAGAAAAAAGAAAAAAACAGTCAAAATAACGAAATTTCAGAACACCAGAAATAAAGACCCCAAAAGCTTCCAGAAAGAAAAATAAAACAGGTCTAACCTAAGTAAAGGATCAAGAATCAGAGGGCATCAAAATGTATATAGTTATAAATGCCTCAGAGAACACTATCAAGAAAGTGAAAAGACAAGGTGGACGCGGTAGCACGTGCCTGTAGTCCCAGCTATGTGGGAAGCTTGAGGCAAGAGGAATTCCTTGAGACCAGGAGTTCATGGCAACAGTAAGCTATGATTATGCCTGCAAATAGCCTGGGCAACGTGAGACCCTATCTCTAAATAAATTAATTAAATAAAATAGAAAGTGAAAAGGCAGCTCACAGAATGGGAGAAAATATTTGTAAATCCTATATCTGAAATGTATCTAGAATTCAGAATATATAAAGAACTATTCCAACTCAACAAAAAGACAACTCATTTTTAAAAGGGGCAAAGCAATAAACCTTTCTCCAAAGAGGATAGACAAATGGCCAATAAGCATGTGAAAAGATGCTCAACATCATTAGGCACTAGGGAAATGCGAATCAAAACCACAAAGAGATACCACTTCAGCACAATCTAGGGTATCTGTAATAAAAAAAAATAAAAAAAAAGCAAAGAAGGCCGGGCGCGGTGGCTCAAGCCTGTAATCCCAGCACTTTGGGAGGCCGAGGCGGGCAGATCACGAGGTCAGGAGATCGA
>NW_012116899.1:495177-503414 GCF_000951035.1 Colobus angolensis palliatus
ATCCGGCCACTGCACTCCAGCCTGGGCGGCAGAGCGCGAGACTCCATCTCAAAACAAAAAAAAAAAAGCAAAGAAAATAGCAAGTGTTGGCTAGGATGTGGAGAAATTGGAACCCTCATGCCTTGCTGGTGGAATGTAAAATGGTGCAGCTGCTTTGAAAAACAGTCTCGCAGTTCCTTAAACAGTTAAACATAGAATTACTATAGGATCCAGTAATTCTGCTCCTAGGTATATACTCAAGGGAAATGAAAACATAGACAAAAACTTGTATACAGCTGTTCATATGAGCATTATTTCTAATATCCAAAAGTAGAAACCACCCAAATGCTCATCAACTGATGAATGGAAAAACAAAGTGCGGTATTTTATACAATGGAAAGTATTCAGCCATTGTAAGGAAGGAAATACTAATATGTGCCACAGCGCAGATGAATCTTGCAACCATGCTGAGTGGAAAAGCCAGACACACAAGTTCACTTTTGTATGATTTAATTTTCATGAAATATTCATAATAGGCCACTCCATAGAAACAGATTTCCAACATTTTCTTTGTGCTTTAATATGGCCCTTTCTCTTTCTCTCTCTCTCTCCCCCTCCCTCCCTCTCTCCCTCCCTCCCTCTCCCTCTCCCTCTACCTCTCCCTCTCCTTCTCTCTCTCTCCCCCTTATCCTTCCCTCCACACATACATACACACACACACACACACACACATGCACACACACAGCCATCTTGGTATCCACAGGGGATTGGTTCCAGGACTCCCTATGGATACCAAATCTGCAGGTGCTCAAGTCCCTTATATAAAATGGTGTAATATTTGCATAGAACCTACATATATTCTGTGTATTTTAAATCTTCTATAAATTACAGTACCTAACATAATGTAAATTCCATGTAAATAAGTGTTATACTATATTACTGAGGTAATAATGACAAAAAATATCTGTATCTCTCCAGTACAGATGCAAGCATCTATTTTTAAATTTTTAAAATATTTTCATTTCATGGTTGGTTGAATCCTTGGATGTGGAATCTGTAGATGTGGAAGACCAACTGTATATACATATATATTTCTCCTATATTTTGAGGATATTTGATGGAATGTACATCTGTGCTCAGGAAACATATAGTTATTAAATCAGGAAAAGCTATTGATAAATTTTCCACTTGAGAAATATACACCCTCTTAGTCATTTTGTTAGAGTATCAAAAAATATTTTCATGTTTTTTGTCAAAGTCAACTTAATAAGTGATACTTTTTTTCTTTTTAGACCTTAACTGATGTAAGAACTCTCAAATTTCCACCATTATTTACTCAGAAATATCCTTGTGAGGTATGTGTAGTTCTCATCTTTTATCTTCTTTAGAATCATCTTTAGAACTTAAGGGGTCCTTAGCAGTCGCTCAGTTTCCCTATATTACAGATGAGGAAGCCAAAAGTCTAGAGAGGAAAGAGACCTGCTCCCAAGAGCACAAAAAAGTTTAAAACCAAACACTGGAACTGAAGCCTGGCTCCTTCAGCCCAGTGTCCAGTGTTCCACACTGTAGCACCTGTGAAATGTATATATTGATAAATCTTGCATTTCCTTAAATAATTAAGTTGGAGTTAGTATGTGTTCATTTTCAAATTGGAAAAAGTCAAAATTTATCTTTCAGTATCATAAGTATAATGAAGGGTTGCATTAAAAAATGGACTTTGTAACTATATATTAATACCTATATATACTTAAATATGTTTTACTAAATATTGTCATCATGTATTTTGCAAACTTGATGGATCTATTCCCAGGGTGGCTCATAAGAGTACCTGTTATATTCAAAGAGATTTTTAGAAACCAAGAAAAGGTGTTGGTTGCTGATCTCTGCCATAATTTTTTCTAATCAAGATTTTTATTGAGATAATTGTAGATTTACCTGCAATTATAAGATTTTTAAAACTCAGATTATATCTATGTTTCAAGGATGTGATTAAATAATCCTTTATAATATGTTAGAAAATCAAATTACCCAAAAATTGTCCATGCTTTTTTGGAATGAGGGTTGGCAAACTAGTGCCCACAGGCCAAATCCAGCCTACCACCTATTTTTATAATAAAGATTTATTGGAACACAGCCATGTCCATTAATTTACAACTTGTCTCTGGCTGCTTTTGTTCATCGATAGCAGAGCTGAGTAGTTGTTATCAGAGACTTGAAAACTTGAATATGGCTCAAAAACTTAAAATATATACAGAAAAATTTTGCCAACACTGATTTTAAAAACTGTACAGTGATCAAACCTGGCCATTTTATTACAAAACAATTTTTATATTTCAGTATATGATGGTTCAAGACATGCTGTCTCCATCCCCCATGGAACGACCTGAAGCTACAAACATCATTGAAAATGCTGTGTTTGAAGACTTGGACTTTCCAGGAAAAACAGTGCTCAGACAGAGGTCTCGCTCCTTGAGTTCATCGGGAACAAAACATTCAAGACAGTCCAACAACTCCCATAGCCCTTTGCCAAGCAATTAGCCTTAAGTTGTGCTAGCAACCCTAATAGGTGACACATATAGTAGCCTACTTCTTAGAACATGCCTGTCCAAAATTGCAGACTTGAAAAGTTTGTTATTTGCTCAATTTTCTTGTGGACTACTTTTTTTATATCAAATTTAAGCTGGATTTGGGGGGCATAACCTAATTTGAGCCAACTCTTGAGTTTTGCTATACATAAAGAAAGGGCTGTCTTTGTTCTTTGTTAGTCTCTTGAAACTGGCTGCTGGCCAAGATTTATAGCCCTCATCGTTTGCCTAAGAAGGTAGCAGCAATCCCTAAAATATATATAGTGAAAGCTAAAATGGAAATATTTTTATAATACAGAAGAAGGAAAGTCCCCCTATGTGGTAACTGTGTTGTTCTAGAAATATGCTTTCTAGAGATATGATGATTTTGAAACTGATTTCCAGAAAAGGCTGACTCCACTTTTGTGCCTGGTGGGTAAATTAGGAATCTGCACTATTTTGGGGGACAAGTAGCACAAACTGAATAACGGTGTATGTCCATAGTTTTATAGTCCTATTTGTAGCATTCAATAGCTTTATTCTTTAGATGGTTCTACGGTGGGGTTAGACCTTTTTGTACTTTTACCTCCAATAAAGGGAAAATGAAGCTTTTTATGTAAATTGGTTGAAAAGTCTAGTTTTGGGAGGAAAAAAGCTGTAGTAAGAAATGGATCATATATATTACAACTAACTTCTTCAGCTGTGGACTTTTTAAGCCTAATGAAATCTTAAGTGTCTTATATGTAATACTGTAGGTTGGTACTTCCCCAAAACTGATTATAGGCAACAGTTTAATCATTAACTTGCTAACATGTTTTTATTTTTCACTGTAAATATGTTTATGTTTTATTTATAAAAATTCTGAAATCAATCCATTTGGGTTGGTGGTGTACAGAACACACTTAAGTGTGTTAACTATTGTGACTTCTTTCAAGTCTAAATGATTTAATAAAACTTTTTTTAAATTACGTATGGTTGACTCTTATTTTGAGGAGTTAGTCCTAAAATGGTAGATTTTCAGATTTATAAAATGGGATCATAGATCTAGAAAGAGTCATAAACCTATCCTCAAGAAAACTTCTTCCTAACCCATTTCAGACAGGTATCTTTTTCATCATTTCCCAAAGACTTGGTGGGCCCTTTCAAAATTCACAAGATCCATAACTGACAGACATTTTTGCTCAGTGCCTACCCTCTGCCAAGGACTGGGAATATAGAGAGGACTCTCCCCTAAAGGGAGAGCTCTCAGAGAAAAGGGCTGTGGTAATGCTAGTTGTATTGATACTGAGATGCATCTGACATGAGCCCGCATGGAGGCATGTGGCATGCAGGGCTGACAGGGCATGAACCAGCTAGACACAACCTAGAAAGGTCAAAATGCATAGCATCTCCATCCTACAAACAAATAATGTCTGCCACACAAGGTTATGAGCAACCTGTCAGCTGGAAAAACACTTCCCAGATCTTTGTGGCTGACTGTCTCTCCAGACTCACTTGCAGCAGTGCTGCTCAAATGACTTCTCCAGCTTCTGCTTGGTTCCCGGCCAGCTCACCCCCGTCGTCTTCATCTCTTGGTCCGCCTGCCTTAGTTGCTATTCCTTTTCTCTCTTCCTCTTTACCCAGCCAGGGGTGTGCTTTTGGCAGCATACCTCACTCAGTCCCCCAAAGATCCTTTGACCCCCAGGACTCCCCTAGGAGCTAGCCATGGTAGACACTACTATCACCACTCTACTTACGGTCAAACCCAGGTCCAGAAAGGTGCTGTGATTTGTCCAAGGCCACAAAGACAGCAAGAGCAGAACCGGAATCAAAACCTAGGTATTGAGATTCCTAGTCAGTGTTTTGTCTACTCCCTTGCACCAAGCTGTCTAGGGATTTGTAAATTCTTACATGATGTAATCAGGTTTTCTTTCATTTTTACCCTGAGTCTGCTTTTGCTGACCACCAGCAGGAAAGCGGGCATGGGGTTGGGGAAGTTAAGAGACTGGGCTAGCAACACTTAAGTCCATAACAGTAGTTAGAATGGAGACCCCTGTGTTCTCACCCACAGCCCTTTCTACTGACTCCAAACCCCACTGCACTCTTGAAGTTCTGTTGTTTTTCTGGCATCTTCCCATTCCCTGCCCTTGCCTCTGCTTTTAGCACATTGTATTTGATAATACTTATTATCAGGCTGCAGAGGAGCCAGCAACTCTGATGAAGATTAGCTTCCCCCTTGTTCGTTTCTAAGATCTCAGAAAGTAAGGGGACACCTTCTTGTAGTCCAGCAGCATCCAGCATAAAGCCTGGTACTTGATTACATATTTGCAGAATTGAATTTGAGGAACCTAGATATAACCCCCACTACAATAAAAATTTGGCAAAAGTGAAGTAGGAAAGATGGCTTAAAAATCCTGATACTGGCTGGGTGCAGTGGCTCACACCTATAATCCCAGCATTTTGGGAAGTCAAGGCAGGTGACTTGCTTGAGCTCCGGAGTTTGATACCAGCCTGGGCAACATAGCAGGACCCCATCTCTACAAAAGATACAAAAGTTAGCCAGGTGTTGTGGTGCATGCCTGGAGTCCCGGCTACTCCTCCGGGAGCTGAGGTGGGAGAATCGCATGAGCCCAACAGGCATAGGTTGCAGTGAGCTATGGTTGCACCACTGCACTCCAGTCTGGGCGAGAGAGTGAGACCCTGTCTCAAAAAAGAATCCTGAGGCTAAAAACATGAAAGCATCAAATCCCGGAAGTGTTTTGTTTTGTTTTGTTTGAGACAGAGTCTCCCTTTGTTGCCCAGGCTGGAGTGCAGTGGCACAATCTCAGCTCACTGCAACTTCCACCTCCTGGGTTCGAGCGATTCTCCTGCCAGGAAAGAGCACAGGGCTCTCCTGATTCACCCTTCAGGGAGGCAGTAGGACTAGCCTGAGAGCTGGTCCAGGGATAGGAAGCCCATGAGAAATTTTGAAAACTAGTTACTTAGTCTGCTGTTTGCCTCCCAGGATTAGACAGAAAAGCAGACTTTTATGATGTTAGGATGGTGTGGGGGGTTTTCTTACTGATGTCTTTCTCTGGATGCATTACAACAAAAGCTATTTTATTTCTGTGCCATTTTTCTCAGAGAGAGTGGAGACAGAATAAGCTCCCAGTCTAACCACTAGCCATAGTGGAGAAGTCAAGGGCTAAGCGGGGACTCTGGATGTTCTTTGGCTCACTGCTGGGAACATCTATGATCCCCCATAACTAGATTGTCAAAGCACTGCCTTGTGAGACTTCCCCCTGGAGAGCCTATCCCTGCAACTACAGTAACTGTCACCAGGTGGCTCATTTTCATCGTTTTCCCCAAGTACAGTGATGCGTTGCTTAAAGATCTGAGAAATGCGTTGTTAGATGATTTCGTCCTGCAAACATCACAAAGTGTACTTACACAAACCTAGACGGCACAGCCTACTGCACACCTGGGCTGTAAGGTGCAGGCTATTGCTACACACCTGGACAGCATGATGTCTACTGAATACCGTAGGCCATAGTAACAAAACGGTAAGTATTTGTGTGTCTAAACATAGAAAAGGGACAGTAAAAATACAGTATTAAAAAGTTTTTTTTTTTTTTGAGACGGAGTCTCACTCTATCACCCAGGCTGGAGTACAGTGGTGCGACCTCAGCGCACTGTAACCTCTTCTTCCTAGGTTCAAGCAATTCTCGTGCCTCAGCCTCTGGAATAGTGGGGATTACAGGAGCCTGCCACCAGGCTCAGCTAAGTTTTGTATTTTTAGTAGAGACAGGGTTTCATCATGTTGGTCAGGCTGGCCTCAAACTCCTGACCTCAGGTGATACACCCGCCTTGGCCTCCCAAAGTGCTGGGATTAGAGGTGTGAGCCACGGTGCCCAGCGCCAGTATTATAATCTTATGGGACCACTGTTGTATATGTGTTCCCTCACTGACTAAAACATTGTTCTGTGGCACGTGACTATAGTAGACAGTTGAGGACTGAGATAAAGAACATTCTTCCACCTGTAAAGGTATTCCTCCCTCCCCTCATACGTTCAACACATCATGAGAACAAGCATGTCAACATAATCTAAATATGGCAGATATTGCAAAATTCAACTATACAAAGTCCCACATGCCATGAACTGCTTTTAAATTTCTCATGTGGGCAATGACTTAAAACAACAAATAGGCTAGGTGCGGTGGCTCACATCTATAATCCCAGCACTTTGGGAGGCCGAGGTGGGAGGATCACTTAAGCCCAGGAGTTTGAGACCAGTCTGGGCAACATGGCAAAATCCCCTCTACGAAAAAAAAAAAAAAATTAGAAAATAGAATAGAAAATAGCCAGGCATGGTGGCACATACTTAGAGTCCCAGCTGCCTGGGAGGCTGAAGTGGAAGGATCACCAGAGCCTGGGAGGTTGAGGCTACAGTGAACCATGATTGTGCCACTGCACTCCAGCCTGGACTACAGAGTGAGACTTTGTCTCAAAATAAACAAACAAAAAACAAATACAGGAACAGTATGTACCTGGCTACTTCCAACAACTCTACTCCTAACAACTCTTAGTATCCCTAATCCCTAATCCCTTACTCGGTGCCTCCCTCTTTGGAGCAGTTGAGTAGTTTTCTTTTCTGATTCTTCTTCATGATCTGGGGGACTAAGAAAAGGTTGGGGAAGGGAGAGGGAACACAGAGAACACCCCATGCAAAGGAACGGAGGGAGGGCAGGAGTAAAAAAGAAAGCTCCCAAAGGTGGGGTGGGGAGAAGTAGACCAACTTAAAAATTATTTTTGAGTCGGAAAGGCCAGGACACTGGAATTCACTAAATACAGGTGAAGGAGAAGATGGCTCCTCAGTTTCTGGTGTGGATGCTTTTATAGAATCCAGAGGAGGGTGCAGTTTGGGGACAGAAGAAATGACAGATATCCCTTTTTGAAGATGATGGATGAGTATTCCAGGACTTTGTTGATAAACAGTTAAGGTATTATTAGAAAATTAGAAGCTGTAGAAAGTTACTGAACTGAGGAAGGACATGATGAGAGATTTTAAGATCACTATAGGCTGGACACAGAGGCTTACTCCTATAATCCAAACACATTGGGAGGTCAAGGCAGGAGGACTGCTTAAGCCCAGGAGTTCAAGACTAGACTGTGCACCATAGTGAGATCCCTATCTCTAAATTTTTTTTTTTTTTTTTTAAATCACAAGATCACTATGGTGGCTGAGGAAGATGGTTGACAAGAGGGAGAAAGAGTTGGAGATGAAACCAGACAGGGGCTGTTAGCCTTTATCTAGCAAGAGGTTAGAGGGCCTGAGCCAGGGCAGTGGAAGCTGAAAGCCATCCCTTCTTTGTCCAGCAGCTGGCTGATTTGCTTTAATGTGACCCCCAGAGCAAATGCCAGAGAAAAGGCAAGTAGGCAAGGCAAAAAAAACTTTATTTACAAGCCAATGTGAGGGAGGGGAGAGGTTCACCGGTCTCTGGCGGTGGAGGCCGACGAAGTGGCTCTGGCGTTCTGGGAGGAGGTTCCCGGGTCCCGCGCACGAGGAGGGGCCGAGGAAGTTCGCTCCGGCGTTTTCGGACGAGGTTCCCGGGTCCCGCGCACAAGGAGGGGCCTAGGAAGTCCGCTCTGGCGTTCTCCGACGAGGAAGGGCCGAGGAAGTTCGCTCCGGCGTTCTTGGAGGAGGTTCCTGGGCACCGTGCACAAGGAGGGGCCAA
>NW_012116899.1:507539-511032 GCF_000951035.1 Colobus angolensis palliatus
TGTGTAAGCAAAAGTGTGATGAAAGAATTCTCTCATAGGCTGTTGTTAGAAATGTATCTTTATGACGTTTTTTTTGTCAGTATCTATCTAAATTCAAAAGATAATTTGTCTTGAAAATTCCACTTTGGGAATCTATTCTTTAACAGTAATCACACAGGTAAATGTTAATCTTAGTGGGAAAGGCAAGTGAAAGACTTAAGGGTTTTTTAAATGTGATTGACCCACTATTACAGGGTTGCTGGAAAATACTAGCCTGGAGGTCCAATCAGCTCTATCCAATTCCAGTAATCATGACCCTCAGGCAGCTTCGCCTTAATCACTGCACTCTGGCATCACCAGGACTCACAGGCCCCTTTTCCAAGTGTAAGGGCTGTTTACCTGCAGTAGTGCACATTTCTTGCAAGGCCTCTTTCAAGTTGTTTTTCTTCATTTATTTATTTATTTATTTTTTGAGACGCTCAGGCTGGAGTGTGGTGTCACAATCTCAGCTCACTGCAACCTCTGCCTCCTGCATTTAAGCAATTCTCCTGCCTCAGCCTCCTGAGTAGCTGAGATTACAGGCATG
Organism: Colobus angolensis palliatus; assembly: GCF_000951035.1. Classification (NCBI taxonomy): domain Eukaryota; kingdom Metazoa; phylum Chordata; class Mammalia; order Primates; family Cercopithecidae; genus Colobus; species Colobus angolensis. The sequence goes on from NW_012116899.1 coordinate 508,105, forward strand.
TGCCACAACGCCCAGCTGATTTTGGAGGTTTTTTTTTTTCTGGTTTTTGCTTTGAGATGGAGTTTCACTCTTGTCACCCAGGCTGGAGTCCAGTGGTGCGATCTCAGCTCACTGCAACCTCCACCTCCTGGGTTCAAGTGATTCTCTTGACTCAGCCTCCCAAGTACCTGGGACTACAGGCGTGCACCACCACACCTGGCTAATTTTCGTATTTTTAATAGAGACGGGGTTTTGCCACATTGGCCAGGCTGCTCTCGAACTCCTGGCCTCAAGTGATCCTCTTGCCTCAGCCTCCCAAAGTGCTGGGATTACAGACGTGAGCCACTGCACCCGCCCTCTTTCTTTTCTTCGGAGAGGAAGTCATATTATGTTGCCCAGGCTGGAGTGCAGTGACTATTCACAAGTGTGATCATAATGCACTGCAACCTCCAACTCCTGGCCTCAAGAGATCTTCCTATCTCAGCTTCCCCAGTAACTGGGACTATAGGTGTGCACCACCCATCCACTACTCCCAAGATTTAAAGAATCCAAAGTGTTAAGAACCTATATTTTGAACACTCATAGGTGAGTCTAAGACGTTGCTTCTTGATCTTGATAGCACAATAGAATAATAATGTGACCTTAAAAAAAAGAAAAGCAGCCAATACACAGGCAGCATTCCAGCCCTGCAAATCACAACCTGTGGGTGTGGAGCCCAAGCCTCAGGATTTTTTTAAGCCTCCCGATTATTCCAAAGTGCAGTCAAAGCTGAGAACCACATGCCTCCCCTTTCATAGTGGCTACAGGACCAGGAGCATCAGCAGAAATGCAGTGTCTCGGGTTCTACTCCAGACCTGCTGGACCAGAATTCATGCTTTAACAAGAAGCCAAAGTAATTCACACAAACATTAATATTTGAGATAGACTGTGGTGAGGTTTTAGATTTATTTCAACCCTTCTCCTGTACTGGCCCCACCCTGACTGCTTCAGGGACAGGCTGGCACTAAGATAAAGTGCACCTGGGCCATGGTTCATTCTACTGACATCTCCCAAGCAACTCCTAAGAGGAAGGGACTATTCTAGAAGGGACCTGCAACCATTCCCCCAGATCCCTAAGCTCTGGATGGACAAATGCAGGCTGAGTAGGAACTAGCTTCGAAGCTATATAAATGTTGACAGTCAGAACTCTAGGTTTGTTGGAGACTTAAAGTAAATCAACAATGTGAGACATCTAGCAAAACTTCAGACACAAACAGGTTGCATTCATTGGTCCCTACCACCTCTCACAGGACCTCAGAACTGGTCTGCCCACCTCCGGTCTCGAACCAACTCATGCTGTCATGAGAGAATATTTTACAACATAAATCTGGCCGTGCTATGTCTTCCCTGCTTAACATCCTCTGAAAGTCCCTGGACATCCTCAGTTTCAAAGTTAAACTCATGAGCTTGGCATACAAGGCCCTCCACCAACTGATCCAGTTGATCCTTAATTCTTGAGAACCCACATGTGCCTGTTCTGCTTTTCAGGAGTCACAAATGAACTCCTGGCCTTTTCTCAAGCTGCCATGCTCCCTAGCTTGTCTGTCTGTTCCCCCCTTACCTCCTCTACCCACCTGGAAACTGTTCCTATCAAGTTTCTCCTCTAGGATCACAATCTTGGTGAATATCCTCCTGATTGGCCCTCATCCCAGTGAAGGGATGAACAAGACATAATTAGGAAGAGGCCAGTCACCTGACTTTGGGGGTTTTTTTGTTTGTTTTTTTTGAGACACAGTCTCACTCTTTTGCCCAGGATGGAGTGCAGTGACGTGATCATGACTCACTGCAGCCTCAACCTCCTGGTCTCAAGTAATCCTCCCACCTCAGCCTCCCAAGCAGCTGGGACTACAGGCACGCATCACCACACCCAGCTAATTTGTTATTGTTGTTGTTGTTATTTTGTACAGATGAGGTCTCACTCTGCTGCCCAGGCTGGAGTGCAGTGGCACAATCATGACTCACTGTAGCTGTGACCTCCTGGTCTCAAGCAATCCACCTCAGCCCTCGAGTAGCTGGGACTGCAGGCACGCACCACCACACCTGGATAATTTTTGTATTTTTTTGTAGAGACAGGGTTTCACCATGTTGTCCAGGCTGGTCTCGAATTCCTGGGCTCAAGCTGTCCTCCCACCTTGGCCTCCCAAAGGTGAGATTACAGTCATGAGCCACTGTGGCCGGCCCTGACTTTTGATTTGAAGGCCTGTCCAGTGAGAGCAGTTTGACTCTGTTCTCAAGGCACAGCTTTTAAGAGCCAAGCCCCACCTGAGCTTGGACACACTGGGATACAGTTTTAAGTGTTTAACAGAAACCCAAATTACCAGTGACATAAACCAAGGGTTCTCAACCATGGCTGGGGAGCATTTTAAATATCCAATGCTGGCCAGGAGCCACCAGTGGCTCATGCCTGTAATCCCAGCACTTTGGGAGGCCGAGGTGGGTGTATCACCTAAGGTCAGCAATTCAAGACTAGCCTGGCCAACTTGGTGAAACCCCATCTCTACTAAAAATACAAAAAATGAGCCGGGCATGGTGGCAGGTGCCTGTAATGCCGGCTATTGGGAAGCTGAGGCAGGAAAATTGCTTGAACCCAGGAGGCGGAGGTTGCAGTGAGCTGAGATTGTGCCACTGCACCCTAGCCTGGGCAACAGAGCGAGATTCTGTCTCAAAAAATTATCCAATGCCAGGCTATACCTTAGGCCAATTACATCAGAAATTTAGGAGAAGTGGCAAGCATCAGTTTTTGTTTTTGTTTTTGTTTTTTTGAGATAGAGTCTCGCTCTGTTGCCCAGGCTGGAGTGCAGTGGCGTGATCTCGGCTACTGCAAGCTCCGCCTCCCAGGTTCACACCATTCTCCTGCCTCAGTCTCCCTAGTAGTTGGGACTACAGGCACCTGCCACCACACCCGGCTAA
>NW_012116899.1:512272-513745 GCF_000951035.1 Colobus angolensis palliatus
TCTCTCTCTCTCTCTCTCTTTTCAGAGACGGGGTCTTGCTTTATTTCTCAGGCAAGAATGCAGTAGTGCAATCTTGGCTCACTGAAGCCTCAAGCTCCAGGGCTCAAGGGTTCCTCCTGCCTCTGCCTCCCAAGTAGCTGGGATTACAGGCACACACCACTAAATATGGCTTTTTATTTTCTGTAGAGATGGAGGTCTCACTATGTTGCCAAGGCTGGTCTTGGACTCCTGGGCTCAAGCAATCCTCCCGCCTTGGCCTCCCAAAGCACTGAGATTATAGATGTGAGCCACTGCATGCAGCAGTCCTTGTAATCTTGAGATAGACTACGAGGGTTCAAATCCTGGCTCCACCATTCACTAGTCATCTGACCTTTCTGTGTCTCAGTTTTCTCATCTATAAAATGGGGATGATAATAGTGCCTGTCTTTACCTGTAAAGTTAAAGTTAAAACGGTAAATGTTATGTGTGTATTTTATGGAGCATTTTCAAATTTTACTGCGCGTTTTAAGAACACTTGGTTGTCTCTCTCAGGTTTTCACCCCCAGGCTCCTTGCGGGTCACCAATAATAATCTTGTTGCTATTAATACATCCAGTGCTAAGTCCTCAGTCCTGGACCAGCAACAGCATCTGACGCTGCTCATCCGCAGATTGCTCCCTCCTCCCTGTCACCTTTCTTCACGTGATCTCCAGAACACCAGACCCCTGTGGTTTTTGTCCCACCTCAAAGCTCCCGCCATCTGCCTGACCTTTCAACTTTGACCTGCCCTAGACCTCAGTCCTCGGAGCACTTCCACTCCTTGGCAAGGGACTGAGTCTCCTGATTTTCAATGCCATCCATATGCTGTTAATTCCTGAGGATCTATCTCCAGGCCCTGACCTCTCTCCTGGACTCCGCCCTGCGTAGCCAGCTGCCTCCTCAAATCCTAGAGGCATTTCAAAGTTAATATTTCCAAAACCAAACTGATCTTCCCCAAACCCATTTGGACTATCGTCTTCTCCATCTCGATGAAAAGCAGGTCACCTTTCCAGTTTGCACAAGCCAAAAAACGGAGTCATCATCAATGTCTCTTTCTCTCATGTACTCCACAGCCAATCTGTCAAGAAATCTCAGGCTCTGCCTTCACACACAATCAAAATCCAACCATTTCTCCACCTTCTCCACCTCCACAGTGATTGCTGTGGTCCACGCCACCCATACCTCTCACCTGGATTATCCCGCTTCTCCCTTTGTCCCCTCTGTCTTTTCTCAATCCAGTGGTCAAAGTGGTTCTTCTAAAACAGAAACCAGGCCGGATGTGGTGGCTCACACCTGTAATCTCAGCACTTTGGGAGGCCAAGGCAAGTGGATCACTTGAGGTCAGGAGTTCAAGACCAGCCTTGCCAATATGGTGAAACCCCATCTCTAATAAAATTACAAAAATTAGCTGGCCGTGGTGGCATGCACCTGTAATCCCAGCTACTCGGGAGGCTGA
>NW_012116899.1:515013-517421 GCF_000951035.1 Colobus angolensis palliatus
GTACACACATAAAATTTACCATTTTAACTATTTTTTAAGTGTAGAGATCTATGACATTAAGTACATTCACACTGTAGTGCAATCATCATCATCATTTATCTCCATAACTTTTCAACCTCGCAAACTGAAACTCTGTACCACTGAATAATAACTCCCCATTTCTTTCTTCCCCAACCCCTCACAATCACCATTCTTCCTCCTGTGTCTTTGAGTCTCACTAGGCATCTTATACAAATGGAATATACACTTTTTAATGTTTAGAAATTAACGGACATGTTCTGGAATGTTGCAAAGCCAAAAACATTCTTTTTAATTTTTTAAAAATAGAGACAGGGTCTTGCTTTGTTATCCAGGCTGCTCTTGAACTCCTCAGCTCAAGTGATTGTCACACATCAGCCTCCTAAAGTGCTGGGATTACAGGCATGAGCCACCACTCCGGGCCCCCAAGCATTCTTGAGCTACACTATGGTTCGGATGTGGTTTATCTGCACCCAATCTCATTGAAATGTGATCCCCAGTGTGGCAGTGTTAAGGGGTGGGGCCTACTGGGAAGTGTTCGGGTCATGGGGGCAGGTCCCTCATGAATGGCTTGGCACAGTTCTTGAGGAAGTGAGTGAGTTCTTGCTCTCCAGGGACTGGGAATGAATCAGTTCCCAGGAGAGTAGGTTGTTACAAAGCCAGGACACTCTTCATGTTTTCTTTTCTTTGCTTGAGTCCACTTACCCTTTGACTTTCTCTGCCATATTATGACACAGCATGAAAGCCTTCTTCAGAAGCCAGAGCCATGCCCTTGAACTTCCCAGCCTGCAGAACCATGAGCTAAATACACCTCTTTCTTATATAAATTACCCAGTCTCAGGTGTTCTTTTATAGCAACACAAAATGGACTAGTAAAAGATATTTCTTTTTTTTTTTTTTGAGATGCAGTTTTGCCCAGGCTGGAGTGCAATGGCTTGATCTCGGCTCACTGCAACCTCCGCCTCCTAGGTTCAAGCAATTCTCCTGCCTCAGCCTCCCAAGTAGCCCACCACCATGCCCAACTAATTTTTTGTATTTTTAGTAGAGATGGGGTTTCACCATGTTGGCCAGGCTGGTCTCGAACTCCTGACCTCAGATGATCCTCCCACCTCAGCCTCTCAATGTGCTAAGATTACAGGTGTGAGTCACCATGCCCCAGCTGTAAAAGATATTTCAATCTGTGCATGCTCTGATCCACCTTACTGTAGCTCCCAAGTTATAGTTTATCTCTAGTGAAGACTTGCCACTGTCTGTCCAAGACTTCTAGGGGCTGTGCATCCTCTTCTGCTATTTCTCAGCGTGTGATTCACATGGCACCAGTGACTCAGTCGCCAGTGAACCATATAAAACAACAGCTTACTGGAGTTCACACCAGATCTAATGACTCTCCATCCAGACCTGGCAGAACTGAAGAATCAGCATTTGACCCAGGTACTCCATTGCCATCCCCTGCTAGGAACTCTCAGAGTCAAAGATCAACCATGAGTGGCTACTTGATCTGGAAGAGGGCACACTGTCGTAGAAGCCTGGGGCCTAAACCCTCACCCCTTGGTTGCTGGTGCTTTCCGTGAAATGAGTATAAGAATTCCTGTGTCACAGAGAAATGAAGTTGGAAGACCATACCCTCTGTGGCCATGTTTTGCAAGCTCTGAAATACATACAACATAAAAAAGCTGTTAGCATTACCTTCAAGCCCCCAGTCCTGTCTCTGCAGCCTCTGCCATGGGGTCCAGGCCAAAAAAAGACAAAAGCATCCACAGAGTTGACATCATGGTGGTGGGGGGCACACAGAATCTACAAGCAAGGGTGGGAAAATAGGTGTCAATCAATTCTCTTTTATATTAATAATTGAAAGAAACACTGTATTAGCCCTTTAAAAATGTTAACTGAATTCATGTACTTTCTTTTTTGTATCTTGTGAGATGGGTGTAATTATCCTCCTTCTATACATGAGAAAACAAAAGGTCAAAATGAGATTTTTATGGGAGGAGGAAGCCAAACCCAGCTCTGCCAACGGCAGCTCAGCTACCACCCACGTGACATTTGGCCAAGTCACCTGAGGCCTTGGTTTTCTTTGCTACAATGTAGGCCTGATGGCTGTATTCACTCAATGGTGAAGGTAGGTATTGGTAAGATAAGGTATGTGCTCAGCCCAACGTTGGGGCTGGCACGTTGCATGACTTTGTGAGTCTAGTTCCAGGATATCTGCTCCTGATTCTCTGCTCTCAGCCTCATATTGAGGAACGTCAGGGGACCCTAAAAAATACAAGAGGAATGAAGACAGATGGGGATGGCTGCTGGAATCTGGCCATGTTCTGCCCAGAAACAAACTAGGTGAAGAGTAAAGAGTTTTATTCTGAGACTATTAAAATGTCTGTTGACCACAGCAG
>NW_012116899.1:518706-520386 GCF_000951035.1 Colobus angolensis palliatus
AGCAAGACTCTGTCTCAAAAAGAAGTTTTTTAATAAAATAAAATATAGCTCACAATGATTGAGCAGTCAGTTTGCCAGGGTAGGCACTAGGTGTTCGCTCACAGACTCCTCACAGCCCCCTCTGAAAGATGTAGGAACAAAGGGACTTAAGAACACACAGAGAGAGCAAACTGTTAGGGACAAGAGGTTGTCGAGACAGGATTCTTCAGAGGAGGCTGTGTCAGCTGTCAGCTACGGGAAACCAGGAGAAAGGGTTGTTTACAAAAAGTAACAGCAAGTGGAAGGCAGGAGGTGGGAGAGGGATGAGTATGCGTGTAGGGCAGGCAGAGATGGGGTTGGAGGGAGGAGTCGCTGCCTCCTAGGAAGGGCCTTAGCTGTGGGACCGCCCACGTGGTGGTTACATAGAGAGATGACGAATATGTAATCGGACCTGTATTTTATGATTCCTCTAGAGTTAAAATGGGGAGCACTGCAGGGGGCGTTCCCGGGTGCCTTAGAGGAGGCCTGCTGCAGTGGGATCTAAATGGAGGGCTAAATTCGAAGGAGATTTCTGAGGCAGAATCTTAGACTTTAGCAGCTATTTCTCAGAGCCGTTTCCTCAGTCTCCTGTGGGAAGGTGCGGCAAGCGCCTCACAAGCACCATGTTAGGATCTCAACTCATGCTTCTGTCCTGTGCCTGATCCCTTCCTGGGCTCCCCTACCGCTGTCCTCTCCTGCTCCAAGGGACCCAGGTCATGGCTCACCTTCTTGCTCTGTCCACCTAGGGGAAAGACAGTGATGGTCTCTCCAGACATAGACATTTCCAAGGAGATTTCTGAACATCTCAGATTAAGAATTACTGAAGGATATCTCTGAATCCAGCTAACCTTCTTGGTCCAGGTAGTTGTTCACACTGATGGCTATTAATCAACGAAACGTGGACATTAGGGAGCAAGACAACTGTTTTATTAAAGTTTTAGAATAGGTCAGGCACGGTGGCTCACGCCTGTAATCCCATCACTTTGGGAGGCCGAGGTGGGTGGATCATCTGAGGTCAGGAGTTCAACACCAGCCTGGCCAACATGGCGAAACCCCATCTCTATTAAAAATACAAAAAATAACATGCGCCTGTAATCCCTACTTGGGAGGCTGAGGCAGGAGAATCGCTTGAGAGTGGAAGGCGGAAGTTGCAGTGAGCTGAGAGCATGCCATTGCACTCCAGCCTGGGTGACAGGAAAACTCTGTTTCAAAAAATAAATAAATACAGTTTTAGAATAAAACTTTTATTTAGAATAAAGTGACATGCAAGTTTTCAAAAATGACTAAAACTTTAGGGTTGGAATCAAATCTGGGATTTAAATTCTGGCTTTGTTACATGTGGACTTGAACCAGGTACTTAACCTCCCTCAACCTCTGTTACTTCATCTGAATATGAGGATGAAATAATATGTGTGGTGTGTGCAGCAAATATATATTGTTACTAATGTTTTCACCTCAGCTAAAGCATTTTGTAGAAATTCCATCTGTTAAAACCATCAGCTGATCCACATGACCTGTCACTGAAAAAAAATTATTTATTAACAAGCATTGAGAGGTAGTAAGCTTTCTTTTGTAGATACTGTCTTTTCTAGACATCTTAGAAGGCATGTTATGGAAAAAACAGATTCACTAAAGATTGTAACAAGATAGGGAGAAAGGAAC
>NW_012116899.1:522671-524137 GCF_000951035.1 Colobus angolensis palliatus
TGAATGTTCCAAAGATAAAGAAATGATAAATGTTTGAGGTTATGAATATACTGGTTACTCTGTATATTAGTCAGGGTTCTCTAGAGGGACAGAACTGATAAGAACTGATATCCTATATCCATACATATACCTTATATATAATATATATATATGGGAGCTTATTATTAACTCACACAATCACAAGGTCCCACAACAGGCCATCTGAGGAGCAAGGAAGCCAGTCCAAGTCCCAAAACTGAAAAATTTGGAGTCCACGTTCACGGGCAGGAAGCATCCAGCACGGGAGAAGGAAATAGGCTGGGAGGCTAGGCCAATCTAGTCTTTCCACGTTTTTCTACCTGCTTTATATTCTAGCCAAGCTGGCAGCTGATTAGATGGTGCCCACCCAGATTAAGGGTGGGTCTGCCTTTTCCAGCCCACTGATTCAAATGTTAGTCTCCTTTTGGCAATACCCTCACAGACACACCCAGGATCAATACTTTGTATCCTTCAATCCAATCAAGTTGACACTCAGTATTAATCATCACACTCTGATTAGACCACTACACATTGCATACATCAAAACATCACCAAGTACCCTAGAAATATGTACAATTATTATGTGGTAATTTTTTAAATAATTTTTTGAAAAGAAAGAAATCAACCAGGGGATGATACAAGAGATAGAAAGTAGGCATCAAAAAGTACCTTAATAAAATGTATTATTGCCCAAAAACAGAAAAACAAAAATAATTACAGAATTCAGTGTGAATTTTGTAAATATGTGTACAAAAGGTCTCACTGACTATCTCAGGCACTGCTCAGGGTTCACTCATAAGATAGGAGCATTATTAATGCCTCTTACAGATGAGAGAGTTGATGTTCAGAGAGATTTTCTAGAACATCTCTCAGCTAGTAAATAGTAAATTAAGGCATGGGTGAAGCCTCAGTTTTGTCTGACTCCAAAATCAAGATTTTGGCTGGGTGTGCTGGCTCACACCTGTAATCCCAGCATTTTGGGAGGCCAAGGTGGATGGATCACCTGAGATCAGGAGTTTGAGACCAGCCTGGCTAACATAGTGAAATCCCATCTCTATTAAAAGTACAAAAATTAGCTGGGCTTGGTGGCATGCACCTGTAATCCCAGCTACTTGGGAGACTGAGGCAGGAGAATCACTTGAACCCAGGAGGTGGAGGTTGCAGTGAGCTGAGATGGTGCCATCACACTCCAGCCTGAACAATAAGAGTGAAATCCTATCTCAAAAAAACAAAAACTAAAATAAAACAAAAAGTCAAGATTTTAACCTTTATCCTGCCACCCTGGCATCAAAATATTAACAGTAGTTATCACTGAGTAGTGGGATTTTATAGGTGGTCTCCTTTTCTTCTTTCAAACTTTTTTTCACTTTGCAATATTTTCTACTGAAGGGATTATTAATTTTACGCTAGAAAAAATATTATCACATTACATATCTAAAATTCCATAA
>NW_012116899.1:526012-528735 GCF_000951035.1 Colobus angolensis palliatus
CTAATTTTTGTATTACCATGTTGGCCAAGCTGGTCTTGAACTCCTGACCTCAGGTGATCCACCTGCCTTGGCTTCCCAAAGTCTGGGATTGTAGGCATGAGCCACAGCACCTGGCCAGGATTCTTACTTATAATGAAACATGACACAAATTTCAGTTCTAAATGCACACTGATTTCCCCTCCCTCACTCTTTTCCTCTCTCCCCAGTGGACATGCTGTAGCCCAGGGCAGCCCAGGGAGAGAGGTAGAATGAACATGATCCCAGGGTCCCATTGCAGTTGGGACATCTTTCTAGTTTTATTTTCAGTTCTCCTCTCTGCACTCCAAGGTCGTAGGATTTCCACATGCCCTTGGAAGAGTCTTTGGAAGGTATTTTCATCCTTCCTACTGGTAAAATGGCATCAAGGGTCCCCACCGGTTCAAGATAGGGACCTTGACTATATGGTGATGAAGACAGGGACACCCTGGCAGTAGCAGGTAGCCTTTGGCTATCTCTGCAGCAGGCTGGTGCTTGGGATCCAGGAGGCACGGAAAGTCAGCACTCCGGAGGACCTGGTTGGGGTCACCCTGGGTCAGGTGCAGATCGTGGGAAGCTGGATATGTGAAATGGCAGGTACTGGTGAACTTGCGCTCATCCTCCCATATGGCCTCATGTTCCTGCGATGGGAAGAAGCCAGGAAGTCCCAGGTCTTTGGCGGTCATGTGGGGTCTTTTGAAAGCAGGGTACCCATCCGTTAGCTTGGGGTTGGGGTTAGGGATAGGCCTATAAAACTCTTTGTCCCGGAGTTGAGCATCGAGCTTTGCCTGCTGTGGAAACAAATCACACATGAATGGAGGGGTGAGAGACGAGAGATGATGTAGCTTTTCTTCAAGCATCCAAGACAGAGCACACCCTTCTTTATTTTTTTAAAACTTTAAATTAGTCCTTGAATGGTAACATATACAGCATATACATATATGGTAACATATACAGTAACATATACATAATGGTTCCCATCTCCAGAGACAACCACTGCTATCAGTGTTTTTTGTATCTCTCTAGAAATATTTGATGTGCATATAAACATATATGTGTATATCTTCTTCCCTTGGTTTGTACAGAAATTATGAATATTATATTCCATTCCACACTTTGCTTCCATTAAATAACATCTCAGAAATTGATCCATCTTTGTTTATTTAGATCTTCTTTTCTCAGTGGGGAAACCTCAGGACAAGAAAAGATTTTTAAGTAATCTTGAAAAGAGAAAATGATAAAGGAAAAAACTGATAAATCTAACTATATTAAAAATCAGAATTCACACTCCCTGAAATATTTAGTGCAAAGACAAACCACAAACTGGAGAAGAGTTTATCCACATATATAACTGACAAATGAAAAATGCTTAAGGCCAGATGTGGTGGCTCACACCTGTAATCCCAGCAATTTGGGAGGCCGAGGTGAGTGGATCACTTGAGGACAGGAGTTCGAGACCAGCCTGGCCAACATGGTGAAACCTCATCTCTACTAAAAATACAAAAATTAGCTGGGTGTGGTGGTGCACGCCTGTAATCCCAGCTACTCGGGAGGCTGAGGCAGGAGAATCGCTTGAACCCAGGAGGTGGAGGTTGCAGTGAGCTGAGATTGCACCACTGCACTCCAGCCTGGGCAACAGCGCCAGACTCCTCAAAAAAAAAAAAAGGAAAAATGCTTAGAATATTTTCTAGAACTCCTACAAATTAATAAGAAAAAGACAAGCAACCCAGTAGAAAAATGAGCAAAAGACATGAACAGACATTTTATAAAATAACAAATCTCCATCAACAAATGAAAAGGTGTCCAACCTCATTAATAGTCAGTGAAATGAAAATTATGACCACAGGAAAATATGATTTTGCACCCACCAAACTGGCAAAAATTAAAATGTCTGCCAATACCAAGCAATGGCAAGATTGCAGAGCAACAGAAGTAACTGTCTCCTGCTGGCTAGAATGTAAATTGGTGCAACCGCTCTGGAAAACAGTGATTTTACCTAATACTCCATGACAAACAATTCTACTCCTGGAATGGATAAACACTTGAATATTAGGATGTGTCTTATCTTCAATGCAGCATTTGGGAGTGGGAAGAGTAGGAACAAAGCACCCAAATGTCCACCAATAAGAAGAGACAGATACAGAAGAGACAAATACAGTACACTGTGGCACATTCACACAATGTAATACTATGCAGCAGAAAATGAATAATACGCCATAATGTTTAGCAAAAAGTGACAATAGTGGAAGGGTACAAATCCAATACGTAATAAAGTTCAAAAAGGCAAAACCAAACAATTTGTTTGAAGGGATATATACATATAAGGTAAAATGAGTTTTTAGAAAAACACACAAGGGAACGATTTTTTGAGGGGAGAATAGAGTTTTGCTCTGGTTCCCGGGTTCAAGCGATTCTCTTGTCTCAGTCTTCCAGAGAGCTGAGAATACAAGCGTGCACCAACGCGTCAGGCTAATTTTTGTAATTTTTGTAGAGACGGGATTTCACCACATCGGCCAGGCTGGTCTCAAACTGCTGGCCTCAAACTCCTGGTCTCAAACCCCTGGCCTCAACTCCTGCCTGCCTTAGCCTCCCAAAATGCTGGGATTACAGGTGTGAGCCACTGCAATTGGCCTACAAGGGAATGATTAACCACTTCTGGAGATGGGAGGAGGGGTAAGTCTGTGGGCTACCCAAGAGGCTACAAGGTA
>NW_012116899.1:534355-536766 GCF_000951035.1 Colobus angolensis palliatus
CTTAAAGCCATTCAATGGCTTCTTGCTGTTTGTAGGACAAAGGCTGACTTTGGGCCTGACATTCAGAGCCCAGATGATCTGGCTGTGACCCACTTTTACCATCCCACCACCTTCCTGCCCTCTCTACTCCAGCCTCACTTCCTCCCACTCGCATGGGCCTGGCATGTGCTTTTTCCTATCTCCTGATGGAAATGCAAGTTGCCCTCCTCACAGACTAGCGAACTCCTATCTATCCTCCAAGACCCAGACTAAATGTCACTTCCCCAAAACATCTCTCCCACCCTTTTATTCTCCACCTCCCAAGAGTTAAACCCTTTCCTTGTTCCTCACAATCCTCCACAACAGCACTTACAGCGTGTACTGCGATGGATTTAATAAAGTACACTAGATCAGGTTTAGTGTACTTAGATATCTCTGCAGTCCCAAAGCCCAGCACAGGGCCTGACACACTGTGGGTGCCTAATAAGCGCATGCTGAGTAAATAACTGAACCCTCAGAAAATTATAAAGAAGAGAACTCAGTTCTCTTCTTCTTGTACAAAAAACCAAAACAAACAAACAAAAAACCCAAAACTATCATTCCAGAAAGATGAGAAGGAGGAGCCTCAAGGAGCCTGGCCCTTCCGGGGGCTTGCTGAGGCTACCCAACTCTGAGACCATCACTCACCTGTCCCGGGTATTTCACACCTGCCATGGCAAAAGACCTAGACACAGACAAGTTGTTTAGCCCTGCTCTGCCACAGACAAGGAAAGCAGCCACTATCTTCAAGCTGTGCCAACCCAGCATGGCTGCCCCAGCTTTCTTAGCCACTCCTCCCCATCTTCCCTGGGCTCCCACCCTGCATGTCACTCCATCATCAAGGGGTTGGTGGTGATACCAGGGTCCCTGGGACAAAAGGGCTGGAGCAGGACTCAGGAAGAATGAGGGTTGTGTAGAAGATCAGATTTACTGATCAGGTTTACTGTTTGAGAGGTATATCTGATCCTAGGGCAAGTGAAGTGCTGGTAAATGTTTAACAACCATGTTTTCTTTCTTTCTTTTTTTTTTTTGAGACAGAGTCTCGCTCTGTCGCCCAGGCTGGAGTGCAGTGGCATGATCTCGGCTCACTGCAAGCTCCGCCTCCAGGGTTCACGCCATTCTCCTGCCTCAGCCTCCCGAGTAGCTGGGACTACAGGCGCCCACCACCTCGCCCGGCTAGTTTTTTTGTATTTTTTAGTAGAGACGGGGTTTCACCTTGTCTGCCAGGAAGGTCTCAATCTCCTGACCTCGTGATCCGCCCATCTCGGCCTCCCAAAGTGGTGGGATTACAGGCTTGAGCCACCACGCCCGGCCTAACAACCATGTTTTCAGGGAAAATAGGCCCTGGGTTTATAGCATCTGCCAATTTCTGTGGTGTAAATGCTCCTATCATGGCTCATTTCAGGCTATCAATATAATATCATTGGCACTGAGTTGCACAGATATGCACAGGATGGGCTCTTGTGAGCCAGTATGAACTGGCTCCAGCTCACATGTTCCTCTGAACCAGGCCTCAGCACTCCCCCTGGATGGAGGAAGGCCCAGGCCTAGGACTCAGAGCCACCTTTATTCAGAGCGGAGTATCCAAGGTGAAGAAAGTTGCAAGACTCTGCATTCCCAGTTGAACAACAATAGTTTGTAGGCCTAACTCCGACCCCTCCCTTCCAGCCCTAAAGTCCTAGCAGGGTCCTCGCTGCACAGACTCCTTGTGTGCATGGCCCCCTAGATCCTTGAGGGGTACTCCACTGCATTCCCAGGGAACCCTCCCCTAAGCCCCACTCCCTTCAGCAGACAGTGGCCCAGCAGGGTGGCGCCCAGACCTCAACAAACCCCTGTGTTCCCTTCCTTTTGCTCACAGACAGCTTCTCTCCTAGGGCTGGGGACCAGCTGCCATGCAGACAGAGCTGACCCTTTCTTCTGCCAGGGCAAGACGATGCTCCTGCACTCCCACCTCCAGGAGCCCTTGCCACATGGAGAGTCCTGTTGCTGTGTCCCGCTGCCACGCCTGTCTTTGAGTTGAGCCCTGACCTATGATGAGGGTCCCTGTCATTGTGAGCTGGGTGGGTGGGTGGCTGCTCAGGCTGCCTGCAGGTCAGTTCCCCTGTCCCTGGCTCACTAGAGCCAACATGAATCCTGGCAGCATTGGAAGGTCTTGGGGACCAGTGCTTTCTGACACTCTACAGAATCTTTCTATTCCTAGGAGACGAAGGTAAATAGAGCCCACGTGGTTTATAACACCAGACTGTGTGTGACTAAATCCACTTTGCACCATAGACTGCCACCCAGGCCTCGGTTGCCTGACAGGCTGGCTCAAAATTGTCAAAATGTCATACTTTTTGACATTCATAGTGTGTGGCTACAATAAAAAAAAATATATAGAAACAAGCTTTGGT
>NW_012116899.1:537518-543197 GCF_000951035.1 Colobus angolensis palliatus
CATCAGGTGGCATCTGCAGTGTCTGAAAATCATCAGGTGGAGTTGGTGGCAGAGGTACACACAGACCCTCGGGAGGCGTCTGCAGTTTTTTAAAATATTCACATATTTATTCTCAGAACATACAAACTTACAAACTTATCTTCTCAGAGAATAGAAAACAGAGATTTCACTCAGTGACAAAGATGGACACAGCCAGTGCACCCTGTCCCCCCATCTACTCAGAAAATCCCCTGGGGGAGGGGATGCCTAGAGCACATAGCACCCCTTGGTGCGGGGCTATGCACAGGTCTAAAGGCGTTCGACTTTACCATCCAAACAGGAAAACAGCTGTCCAGATGACAGTAAGATTCCACTGTCCGTAATCTTCATTGTGCCAGGTCCCCTGGGGCATCTAGGGCAACGATGCTGCTGCAGTTTACACAGTTACACAGTCCAGTCTGTGCCAAAGGAGGTCCCATCAGGTAGCCAGGTTTCTGTTCAGTCTGGGCAGCAATGCCAAATGGCTGCCCCCATAGCCTGGCATGAGCTGATGGCCCAGTGCAATCCCAAAGCAAAGAAGGGCAGAGCTGGGCCAAAAAGCTGTGCTAATTTCCTCTCCCTGCCTCCAACAGCGTTGTCCTCTCCTTTTGCAACCCCACATGCAGGCCTCCTGACCTGAGGGTCTGGGCTAGAGAGTCTGATTGTTTTCCTAAGCCCCCATAACCCAAGAATGAGGACCTGGAAAGAGGGATGTGAGGTTTCTAAAGAACAGGCATCAGGCAGCTTCGGAGATGCCCTCAGCCCACAGGAAGAGTGCTGTGTCAGGCAAAGATGGTCTCTTTTTGGCACTTCTTGGTGAGGATGGTGCCTGGCTTATGCTGGGCATCTGGGTTGTTGGCTAGTTCGGGGGGACAGGAAGACACTGGGCTTTCCAGGATGGCTTGCTTCAGCTCGTAGAACACAGCAGAGTCCTCTTTTGTGAGGAAGGTGATGGCCACCCTACTCTTGCCTGCTCGTCCCGTGCAGCCAATGTGGTGGATGTAATCTTCAATATTTTTGGCCATATCATAGTTGACAACCATAGACACATCTTGGATGTCAGTACCATGACCAGCCACATCTGTAGCCACCAAAATATCCTTGGCCCCAGCCTTGAGGTTGGGATTTTAATAATCCACGTTCTTTAAGGGACACCTCCTCCATAAAGCTTTCCTTTATCTCACTAGGTGCCACCATAGACTCATTTATCCAACCAATATTTACTGAGCACTTATTTTGTGTTTGGGCATTGTTCTCAACTTTATAGATACAAGAATGACAAAAATAGATGGAAATCTCTGCTTACATTCCAGTGAGATGAAAACACAGAGTAAACACAATAATAAGTAGGTCCCCCTCCATAGATAGAGAAAATAAGCCAGGTGATGCACAAGAGGATGACTAGTGGGCACTTCAGATGGGAGGTCCAAGAAGGTCTCTCTGAGAGGGTAGAGATCTGAAGCATGGGAAAGAACCAGCCATGCAAAGATCTGGAGGCTGATTCCAGAAACAACAATCAGCTAGTGCAAAGCCTAAAGGCAGGAATCACTGAGAACAAGAAGAATGAGCCATGTGCCTAGAAAGAAGTGAATGATGGGCAAGGTCAAGAGATTGAGTCAGCTGGAAATCTCTGGCATTCCTCTTCTTTCTTTAATGGAATGCCAACTTCCCCTCAGAGAACTGTTTCTTGCCTTTCTTTGGTTTGAGTGTGTCCACAGAATTCATGTGTTAGAAATTTAGTCCCCAGCATGGCAGTGTTGGGAGGTGAGGCCTTTTAAGATTCAATTAGGTGGTTAAGAGGGATTAATGCCGCTTTCTTGGGACTGCGTTAATTCTCGCCACAGTGAGTGAGTTATTGCTGTCTCAGGACTGGATTAGTTACCCCAAGAGCCAGTTGTTATAAAGTGAGGCCGCCCCTTGTGTTTCACCACTTTTGCACACACTCGCTTGCCATCCCACTTTTGTACCATGTTATAATACAGTATGAAAGGCCTTGCCAGAAGCCGTTGCCATGCCCTTGAACTTCCTGACCTCAAAAACCATGAGCCAAATAAACTTCTGGGTTTTGTTGTTGTTTTTGTTTTTTATTGAGATGGAGTCTTGCTCTGTTGCCCAGCCTGGAATGTGCAATGGCGCAATCTTGGTTCACTGCAATCTCTGCCTCTTGGGTTCAAGCAATCCTCCCATCTCAGTCTCCTGAGTAACTAGGATTATTGGCATGCACCACCACGCCTAACTAACTTTTTTCGTATTTTTAATAGAGACAAGTTTCCACCATGTTGGCCAGGCTGGTCTCGAACTTCTGAATTCAATTCATCTGCCTGCCTCGGCCTCCCAAAGTGCTGGGATTACAAGGCATCAGCCACCAGGCCCAGCCTTAAACTTCTGTTTTTTATAAATTATCTAGTCTGTTGTATTCTGTTATAGCAACAAAAAATGGACTAAGACACTCCCATTTGGGGGTCACATGGTGTGGGTGGTGCTGATCCTACTCCAACTCTAAATGGGCATGTTGCCACCAGAATATTCCATTCTCTAGGCCACAGTGATTGATTCAGGGAGAGGCTCATGATCCAAGCTGGACTGATGAGTGTCATCCCTAGCTCTTGGGAAGGAAGAGCTGAAACAGCAGGCACTAAGAACCATGTGAGCCTCAAGCTGCCTGAAGCCACCGTGTAGAGAAAGTCAGGCCAATAATAAAATCAGCACAAAGAAAAAAATACCCAAGAGATAGAAACAGCAATAGCATTCTGACTAACACTGAGCCCCTGGATATAACCATGCCTGAAGTTTGACCTACATCTACACTTCGCAGTTTATGTGAGCCAGTACATTCCCTTTCTTACTAATGCCAATTTCAGATGAGTTTCTGTAACTGTCAGCTGAAACAATACCTACAAATTCAAGGTTGGAGAGCTCACATAGTTATTTCTCCTGACTGTGGGGTTCTTGAGGGAAAGAGTTGGATCTTACTTTTTATTACTCAGTGCATGGACACTTAAGTGTGGGGATTTAAGAAGTGCTTGTGAATTAAATAAAACTAAAAGAGATGGCAAAGGCTAAGGCAAAGAACAGAGTGGCCACAGGGATAAGAGTAGAGGGGACCCCTGGGGCATAACAAGTGATTTTTGTGACCCAAGTATGTCTTTTTCAGAAAAATATTACCAAGTACACTTTTAGAGTCCTGAATTCAAATTCTGATACTTGCTATCCTCATGCCTTTGAGTAAATCATGTAAGATTAATAAAAGGCAGTTTGATCATCTGTAAAACAGAGGTAACATCTACCTGAAAAGAGCGTAGGAAGTCAACAGATATGTCTGTGAAGGTGCTTAGTGTTCTTCATACCAATATTTGCTCCCATATTTTTTGAGTTCCTGCTGTATCTCAGGCATTGTGCAAGGGCCTGCAATTATGGTAATGAAATAAAATAGAAATAGTCTCTGTCCTTATGAAGTTACAGTACGATGGCAGACAATATTCAAATAATCACACAAGTGAGTCTTTCATTACAATTTTGACAAGTGCCATGAAGGAGAAATGTGGAGTAGCGGAGGTTGATCCAGTCTTGGGATCTGGTCAGAGAAGACTTGCCTCAAGCAATGGCATTTTAACTCAGTTCTAAAGGGGAAGGAGAGCTCTGTTCACTGTCCTAGGGCAGGAAATAGACTTCCCAAGTGTAGGAGAGAAGCTGCTCTGCTGGAGCAGAGCCAGGAGGGACAAGAGCAGCTCCAGATGAGGCTGGAGAGAGGATGCTACCTCATCAAGCAAGGTATGGGAAGAACTTTTGACTTTATCCATTGTAGGCCACTGGATTATGATGATGATGACGATGATGATGATGGCTGGGACAGTTGGATGAGATGGCAGTAGATATGGAGAGAAGTGAGTAGGTTCAAGAGACGTTAGGAAAGTAGACCACATAGGATTTAATCATTATCAGGAAGAGGCAGTGGCAAGACAGAGTAGGTTCAAAAAGATTCCCAGATTTCTCAAATAAGCCATTGGAACTTGATGGTCCTTTGCTGAGGTGGGAAGGGCAGAAGGAGGCATCAGTTTGAGAAGTGCTATGGTTTGAATATTTGTCCCCTCCAAAACTCATGTTGAAATTTAATCTTCTATGTGGCAGGATTGAGAGGTGGGGACTTTACAAGGTGACTGAGTCATGAGGGCTCTTCATGAATTAATGAATTCATGGGTTAATGGATTAATGGGTTATCATGGGAGGGCAACTGGTGTCTTTAGAAGAAGAGGAAAAGAGACCTGAGCTAGCACGTTAGCATGCTCAGCCCCTCACCAGGTGATGCTCTGCTCTGCTTTGGGACTCTAAAGAGTTCCCACCAGCAAGAAGGCTGTCACCAGATACGGCCCCTTGACCTTGGACATCTCAGCCTTTGTAACTGTGAGAAATAAATTACTTTTCTTTGTTAATTACCCAGTTTCAGATATTCTGTTATAAGCAACAGAAAATGAACTAATACCAGGAATAAATCTGTGAGTGCAGTTGGGATCATATTCCAGTTCTGGAGCCTGTGTGGTTTCTAAGAAGAGGCGAGTAAACACCATGAGCAAAAGGGTTTATAGTTCAGAGAAGAAAGTTCTGAACATGTTATACACTCTGGAATTGCTGGATATAGGTGGTACTTGAAGCCAACAGGGAGGATGGACAATATCCCTAATTTAGGTACTGTAGCCTCCCAAGTAGCCCTGCAGAACAACACTGCCCTGACACTAAAAGGTATTCTGTGCCTCCCAAATGGAGCATTCAAGGGCAGTAGAAGGAAAATCAGGCCAGAAGGATGATAAGGTCATTGGCACTTGTGCTCAGGCCTTGCTGGTCCATGTACTCGAGCCTCTTTTTAACCCCCTTTGTGTGCTACCTTCACTGCAGTCAGGTTTTTTTTTTTTCTTTTTTCCTTTTTTTTTTTTGAGATAGTCTCACTCTGTCACCCAAGCTGGAGTGCAGTGACACAATCTTGGCTCACTGCAACCTCTGCCTCCTGGGTTCAAGTGATTCTCCTGCCTCAGTCTCCTGAGTAGCTGGGATTATAGGCATGCACCACCATGCCCAGCTAGTTTTTGTATTTTTAGTAGAGACGGGATTTCACCATGTTGGTCAGGCTGGTCTCGAACTCCTGACCTCATGATTCGCCCGCCTCGGCCTCCCAAAGTGCTGGGATTACAGGCGTGAGCCACTGCGCCCAGCATGTTTCTGCAGAATCTCTTAGCTTCAGTGCCAATGCAGCGACATTAGTGCAACAAGCTGCAGGAGTGGCAGGGCCCTCAGCTCAGTTACCCACTGGTTATGGCAGTGTGGACAAGTCACTTCACTCCCAGGAGCTCGGTGACCTCTTCACTGAGATTGAAATCCTCAATGCCTGCACAGGTTTCCTCCACTCCAGACTACCACATAGTTACTGAACTTTGAGTGAGCTTGCCCTGAAACACTGCAAAACATCATGTTGTACCAATTTTTAAGTTTTTACAACGCAATACATGTGATTTTTTCTGAAGTTCAAAACGGGTAAATGTTTTCATGGTTCTCATTTTCTCCTTTAGCAGCAGGCAAGGGAGAATCTTTCCCTACATTTGTAAGAGATGAAAAATAACCCAGAAAGCAAATCCTGCTTTTGTTTTTGTTTTGTTTTTGTTTTTTTTTTTT
>NW_012116899.1:543702-548539 GCF_000951035.1 Colobus angolensis palliatus
CTTCTTCCCTGCTACCTCCAGTGAGGATACTCACCTCTAAATCTAAATATCTATACTGAGAAAATAACCCCATACATATAAAACAGGGTTAGATGTGAAAACTAAAGAAGAAAAATATCAATTACTTAACACCTAGTCTGGTATGCTGTAGGAGTTAAATTATTGTAACCTTCATTCATTCGACGGAAATAGGAACAAGAACACCCCAAAAGTCATCTGAGAGTGACTCCCACATCTCCTTCCATAGCCTGGAGAGAGCTGGGCCCCAAATTTCTGCCTATGCAAATTCAGTATGTTAATATTGTTAAATCACAGGAGGAAATTCTTCTCCCCAATCAGAAGCCCTCAAGTTCCTCCAGGTTTATATTAAAGGGATTACAATCCATTTCCTTCCTAATACGGCTAATGCGCTATGGGAAGCCCTCAGGCCAGGGATTAAAGCATTTATGCCTTTAATTAGGAGCAACCCTTCCCTTAAAGCCTGAAACACAAACAGCAGGTCGACACTACAAAGGCCTCCTCCCCAGCGCAGTGGGGATATTGCTCCCTCTCCAGGAACCTGGAGCCTCCAAGAGCTTAGCAAACACTGCCTTTCTCAAACGAGATGTCTTAGCCAGGAGGGCCCTCATCAGAAATAGGAACCCCTTCACCTGAAGAACAAACAAACAAAAAACAGATCTTGAGTTAATTCAGGATCAGCCCCTGCCGCACAGCAGGGAAGGCGAGAGGAATCCATTTCATTAAGGGGCCCTGCGGAATCAGCACATCTCCAGGAGGGATCGGGGACACTGATTGTCCCACTGCTGCAAACACACTGGGTCATTAGGTTTCAAGTGGATGGCTCTGAAAATTAAGACGTGATTGTGCTTCGGAGAGGTCTGTCCCCAACTGGATGCCTTCAGGAGCCCCACACACAGGGTCTGTCATCCTTTTCCATTCTAGATTCATAGAAACTAGCTGGGTCACCTAGCACAGGGTTTCTCCAAGGGCAGCCCAATGACCCTCTTCTTCAGAGTCCCCTGGGATACATATTAAAATCCACATTTCTGCTGCCACACTTGTGTCAGAATCGCTGGGAAATGAAGCCAACCCTGGACTTTTAACAAGCTTTATTGGAGATTCTGTGATTCTTACGCATGGGTAAGAGGACCATAGCTGGGCCACCCCCACTGTTTATAGATGGGGGAGCTGAGGCCCAAAATCTTCCAGGGATGGACAGAGGCAGACAGCCATTCAAGGTCCGGTCTGGGATGCTTTTGGGGTGGTGAATGTGCACAGTACCTGAGAAATGATAGCCGAAAGTGATTTGTTTTATGCGACCACTAGAGCCGGCGCCAGAGGAAAAGGCAAGTAGGCAAGATAAAAAGGAAACTTTATTACATAGCCAATGTATAGAAAGAGGAGACGAGGTTCACCGGTCTCTGGAGGAGGAGGCCCAGGAAGTCACTCCGGTGTTCTCCCACGAGGTTCCTGGGTCCCGCCTATGAGGAGGGGCCGAGGAAGTTTGCCCCGCACGCCTGCCAGGAGCGGCTTTTCTGGGAGTGGGAGGGCAATAGGCGGGACAGGGGCGTTTGGGGGGGCGTTCGGTAGGTGCGGCCAGGTAAATCTCCGTCTCTTCGGATTGACGTCACCTGGCGCATGCCCGGTTGATCTGCACCTTCCCGGGCGCCGGCTACTTCGGGCGCCGGCTACTTCGCGCAGGGGAAAAGTTGGTGATGAAGCACCCGGAAGTACGCCATCTTAGTCCCCTTTGTTCTTTGTTTCCCTCTCCCTCCGTCCAGACAGTCCAACCTTTTATTATGATGATTGGGGGCTTCCTTGTCTGTCCGACTACTTCCTGCTGTCAGGGGGTGTTGTCATGAGGGTCCATGGTTGGCACCTGGACGTAGGGATGTAGGAGCATCTGGTTGAAGGTGACACGGGTGATCTCTTGAACTTTGGCTCAGAGAAATTTGATTAAAAGGGGGGCCAAACATAGGATAAGACAGAAAATTAGTATAGGGATGAGAAATGGGAGCATCTGTTGCACTACCAGTAATAACCATATAGGTGGACCTGGGGTTAAGGGAGTGTTGTAGTTCTTTAATTCTGTTTTAATCCTGTTTAGGGTTTGGATGTTAGTGTCAACTAGGTCTGACTCGTTTATGTAATAGCAGCATTCTTCTCCTAAGAAAAGACATGTTCCTCCTTTTTCTGCTGTGAGAAGATCTAGTGCTCTTCTGTTCTGTGCTGCCACCTGAGCCACTGAAGTGATCTGACATTGTAAAGAGGCTAGACTTTCAGCTGATGCCTCTATAGCTTCTTGAATTTGGGCGGTTAGAGATCGGGTAGATTGTACAGAGTAGGCAAGAGCCCCAGTTCCAAGTCCTAACGCCACTAAGGAGGAGGCTAGGGAAATCCCGATGACTAAGGGAAGGAAGATGGCCTGGTTTTGGAGATTATTAGGAGAAGAGTTAAATTGTAGGGTGAGTTCAGCCACTTCTGCTTTGCTATATAGAGTTAAGCTAGGTACTAGGGACACTGGGACGCAGAGGGATTGGTTGATGGATGCATGGTTAAAGACCTTGAAGAGGGTTTTATTACACCAGAAATAACCTCCAACGGGGGCTGTCTGGGTTTTCTTGGGCGGTTGAGTGTAATTACACCAGGAGGAGTTTGGGGCAGAGTAGCAGAAAGGAAGGATTGGATTTTCTGGGTTTTGGTATAGTGGGACCTGGAGTAAGAATGGTTTTTGGGAAGTGCTTGTAGAGCCAGCTGTAGCCTTGAAAGCAGTAGGTAAAGGGACTGCCACTAAGGGGGCTTCTTTAAGGGCTGCACAGAGGAAACAGTGGGAGAGATGTGTTATGTTAGCTGCCCGTGTTAAGTTTAACCCTTGATGGACTAGCTTTAACCATGAGAAGGGGTCTTTGTTGGAGGAGTGTAGTTGATCTTGTATGGAGGAGTGTAGCTGATCTTGTATGGAGGAGTGTAGTTGGTCTTCTATGGAGGAGTGTAGTTGATCTTGTAGGGCCTGTTCTTGTGATTGTAAGGCTAAGGTTAAATTTTGTAGGTGTTTTATATTTTTAGGGAGGGAGTTTTCTTGTTGGACTAGTGTCCTTTTGATTAAGAGGGTGGCAGTCAGATATGAAGCCGCCCATCTAGCGTAGAGTCCTCCTTTTACCCCGTCCACCCATCGGGGGTCCCACGGGTCTTGGATATTTAGTTGATATTGATAGGGTACAGACTGTATGTTTTGGGTGAAGATGTGATCTCTGCCATATGCATAGTGGATTTTACAATATTGATAGGGGCATCCTAGGTTTAGTTTTTGCCAGTAGTTTTTACAGTTATATTTTGTTTGGTCATATAGAAAGCAGAGAAACGGGTTAGGCCATCTATCTTTGCGAGAAGCAAGGGTGAAATTTATGGTGAGGAGGGACTGACAGCCTTGGAGGGGGGGGGCAGTCTGCAGTGCCTTGTAGCTGTGAATGTTGTTTGTTATTGGCTTTCCATGTCTCAACTATAGAGAATCTCCATACAAAAGTGGGGTTAGTAATGGACGTTGAAGTGTATGAGAAGAATAGTAATGTAAGTATAAAGTAGGACTTCATCTTGAGTGTCATCACAGAGTACACCTTGCCACTGGAGGTATTCTATAAAGGTGAGTAAGTGGGAAAACTACTGTGATGGGCTATGATCTGGGGGCAAGTAGGGATCTGGGGTAATATACTGGAATTCTGTTATGTTTATATAGAGTATGGTGAGAAATCGGGATAAGTATAAGAGGTGGTTGAGGGAGTTTGGTGAGTTTGAGGCGGGTAGGGGCAAGTCTAGTAGATGTCCACTGATTGTCTTCTGTGGGGGCTTTCTTTAATTGTGATATGTGGACCCAGTGCGAGTGTCCTAGAAGTTTGGCTGCTGTGTATGTGGATAGGAGGACAGTATATGGGCCTTTCCACCTGGGCTGAAGATCTTTGGCTTGGATATCTTTTAAGTATACTTGGTCTCCTGGGCTGAGAGAGAGATGTGGGCTATAGGTATCTGTTGGAGGGGGGTGTGCTAGTTCTGCATGTTGTCTTAGGAGTTGTCTCAAGAGGGTGAAGTATGGAAGATAATTTGCCAGTGGGGAAGAAAAGGTGGGTAACTGCTGGAGAGTGAGAGGCCGGCCGTAGACTAGTTCAAACGGACTGAGGCCTGTCGGACTCCGTGGGGCAGCTCGCAGCCGGGTTAGGGCCAGGGGAAGGAGAGTTACCCACGATTGTCGAGTCTCGAGTGAGAGTTTGGTGAGTTGTTGCTTGATGAGCCCGTTGGCCTTCTCTACTTTACCGGAGGACTGAGGTCTATACGGGATGTGGAGTTTCCAGGTAACGTGTAGGAGGGTCACCACTTGCTGGACTACTTTGGAGATGAACGCTGGGCCGTTGTCAGACTGGAGAGTGAGTGGGAGGCCAAACCTAGGAATAATGTGTTCAGTAAGCGTGGAAGCAACTACACTGGCAGTTTCTCCTGTAGTAGGATAGGCTTCTATCCATCCTGAGAAGGTATCAACAAGGGTTAAGAGCTATTTGAGTTTTTTATGTTTTGGCATGTGGGTAAAGTCAATCTGCCAATCTTTGCCTGGTTGGTGCCCTCTGAGTTGATGGCTTGGATGGGGGTTGCGCAATGCGCCTTGAGGGTTTGACTTGAGGCATGTGGAACACTGTTGATTGATCATAATTAGGTGTTTCATGAGTGTGGGGCAGTGGATGAGGGGGCTTAGGAGGTTATATAGAGCTTTGGGTCCTATGTGTAGGGCATTATGTATGTCTTTTAGACTGGTGTGGAGTTGAGTTTTTGGCACCAACTGATTAGTTTTATG
>NW_012116899.1:548699-550953 GCF_000951035.1 Colobus angolensis palliatus
CGGGCGTGTCGGGGGGCGTTCCGTAGGTGCGGCCAGGTAAATCTCGGTCTCTTCGGATTGACGTCACCTGGCGCATGCCCGGTTGATCTGCACCTTCCCGGGCGCCGGCTACATTTTCACGCAGGCGGGAAAAGTTGGTGATGAAGAACCCGGAAGTACGCCATCTTAGTCCCCTTTGTTCTTTGTTTCCCTCTCCCTCCATCCAGACAGAAAGAACCTGTGAAATTGTTAAACTAAGAACTCAGGACCTTTTGCTTCATTTGTTCAACACACAAGTATTGACTGTCTTTGGTGAGTGTGGCATGGTGCTAGATGCTGTGTGTGTGTGTGTGTGTGTGTGTGTGTTTGTGGTCATAGGAAGGAAAGTGTTGGTGGATGATGATAAAAGATGAGAAACGCTGTGTTCCTGCCATCCAGCACTTTACACACTGGGAGGGAGAGGAAGCAGGAAATGTCCAAAGAAAGCACATGCAGGGAAGTGCAGAGGCAGGCCAGGGTCATCTGGAGTTGAGGGAGACTGAAGAAATGGCAGAGAACAGGTAGCAATGAAATCAAGTGTTAGATAAGGAGCATCCTTCTCTTGTCCAAATTTGGTTCATCCCTGAAGCCTCAGCCACTGCCTGGCTTCTGGTGGGAACCACTTCCTGACTGCTCATTCTCACCCACATCCCTTTTCTCCGAACATTTATGGCACTTCAGCAGATATTTGTCACTTACTTTATGCCATGTCCATGTCTTTGTTTAGTTGTGGTTTTTTGTTTTTTTTTTTTGCTTCCCCCACAAAAAAAATATTTGAACTGCCTTTTTCCTCTTGACTTCCTCTGAGCCTGCTAGACCCTTCATAATGCTCTTTGATTGTATAGGGGATATGTAAAAGTCAGGCTGGAAAGGCATCTGGGGCTGTGCAATGAAGACCTTCAGTGCTGGACTTTCATGGGGGAGGCTGAATGCAGAGAGGAAAAAGTTTTAGAGTCAGATGATTTTGCACTTGAACTCAGCTTTACCACTTACAAACTGTGTGTCTTTGAGTAAGTTACTTATATTCTCTCTTCAGTTTCCTTCTGAAGTGGTAAAGTAGGGCTAAAAATGCCTGCCGTGCAGGAGAATAAAGTAAAACTCTGGGAATACCCTGCCCAGGCCAGTACCTGATACAGAGTACATGCTCAATATGTGAGAGTGAGCATGGAACATGTCACTCAACAGTAACATGACGCAAGGGACCTTTCAAGAAGACCTGTGGGGTAAGTATGGCACACAGACAGGAAAGAAGAGAATGCAGAAGAAATAACGGCCGGGCACGGTGGCTCACACCTATAATTCCAGTACTTTGGGAGGCTGAGGCAAGTGGATCACCTGAGGTCAGGAGTTCAAGACCAGCCTGACCAATATGGTGAAACCCCGTCTCTACTGAAAAATACAAAAAATTAGTTGGGCATGGTGGCATGTGCTTATAGTCCCAGCTACTCGGGAGGCTGAGACAGGAGAATTGCTTGAACCCGGGAGGCAGAGGTTGCAGTGAGCTGAGATCACGCCACCGCACTCCAGCCTGGGTGACAGAGTGAGACTCCATCTCCAAAAACAAGAAATGACAACAGCCAGAGGCTCCTACAACTCCCCAGGCACTTGAGAATTGACTGAACATTCGGTAGTAACAGTAAGAACAGGGCAATCCTCTGTGCTGGGTACTGTCCTGACAGCTTTATGTGGATTTAATTCACTTAATCATCACCCTAGGCCGGGCATGGTGGCTCACGCCTGTAATCCCAGCATTTTGGGAGGCTGAGGTGGGTGGATCATCTGAGGTCAAGAGTTTAAGACTAGCCTGGCCTACATGGAGAAACGCCATCTCTACTAAAAATACAAAATTAGTCAGGTGTGGTGGTGGTGCATGCCTGTAATCTCAGCTACTTGGGAGGCTGAGGCAGAAGAATTGCTTGAATCCGGGAGGCAGAGGTTGCAGTGAGCTGAGATTGCGCCATTGCACTCCAGCCTGGGCAACAAGAGCAAAACTCTGTCTCAAAAAAAAAAGAAAAAAAAAAATTAGTCGGGCATGGTGGTGCGCACCTATAACCTCAGCTACTCCAGAGGCTGAGGCAGAAGAATTGCTTGAACCTGGGAGGCAGAGCCTGCAGTGAGCCAAGATTGTGCCACTGCACTTCAGCCTAAGAGACAGAGCGAGACTCCATCTCAAAAACAAAACAAAACAAACACGCAAACAACCAAAAAAAACACCCTAACTGTATTATATATATAT
>NW_012116899.1:552261-556246 GCF_000951035.1 Colobus angolensis palliatus
ATTTATTATAGGAATTGGCTCACATGATTATGGAGGATAAGAAGTCCCACACTTTGCCATTAGTAAGCTAGAGAACCAGGTAAACTGGTAGTGTCATTCAGTCTGAGTCTGAAGGTCTGAGAACCAGAGCACCCATGTACATAAGGGCCGGAGAAGACAGATATCTCAGCCTGAACAGCAAGACAGCAAATTTGCCCTTTTTCTGCTTTTTTGTTCTATTTAGGTCCCCAGTGGATTGGATGACACCTGCCCACATTGAGAAGGGTATTCATCTGTATTTGGTCTACCAATTGAAATGCTAATCTCTTCTGGAAATGCCCCCAGAGACATACCCAGAAATAGTGTTTTGCCAGCTATCTGGGCATCCCTTAGCCCGATATTTTTAAAACAATTAACCTCTGTCATCAGAGGCAAGCTGAAACATAAAATTAGCCATCACAGTAAACAGCTTGCTCAGGTTCACACACAGTCAAGTGACAGGAGGAAGATTCCAGCCTCAGCTGCCAGGAGTCAGAGTTCACACTTTCAACCACAGTGTCTATGGCCTCTGCATACCTGGTGAGAAAAAGGTCTAAAGAGGGCAATCTATATGCTGGAATTTGGGGGATGGTTTTTATTTTAAACAATTTCTAAAACATTCAAAGAGAAAAGTGGCTCCTGATCTGGAAGCTCTGGTGCTCTATGGGGCATAAACAATTCAGAGCATCAACATCAAACAAGACCATTGTGACCATGATGGATGAAGACAAAAACAAGACTCCTCCATAGCCATGTCTCAACACAGACAAAACATGAACATTGTCCAAGACAGACACAAAAATAACCAAAAACTTCCTATCCAGCCTAATGGTAACTGCTGCTTCTTTAGCCTTGACTTTTTCCTCCTGCCTGATAGGTAAGAATTATTAGACCAGGCACGGTGGCTCATGCCTGTAATCCTAGCACTCTGGAAGGCCGAGGCGGGTGGATCAACTGAGGTCAGAAGTTTGAGACCAGCCTGTCCAACATGGTGAAACCCCATCTCTACTAAAAATACAAAAATTAGCCAGGAGTGGTAGCAGGTGTCTGTAATCCTGGCTATTCGGGAGGCTGAGGCAGGAGAATCGCTTGAACCCAGGGGGCAGAGGTTGCAGTGAGCCGAGTTGCACCACTTCACTCCAGCCTGGGTGAAAGGGCGAGATGCCATCTCAAAAATAAGATCACAGAATTACATCTGCATCTAGAGCAAAACCCGACTCTCTTAAACCCTCCCCCAAATCACCTGACACAAGCTCAAATCCTAGAATAGATTTTTATTTTTTTATTATTACTATTATTATTAATTTTTTTTTTGGACACAGGGTCTTACTCTATCAGCCTGGCTGAGTGCAGTGATGCAATCATGGCTCACTACAGCCTCAACCTCCTAGGCTCAGGCAATCCTCCCACCTCAGCCTCCCAAGGGAGACCACAGGTGTGTATGCCACCATGCCCAGCTAATTTTTGTATTTTCTGTAGGGACAGGGTTTTGCCATGTTGCCTAGGCTGGTCTCTAACTCCTGGCTCAAGCAATTCACCAGTCCCAGCCTCCCAAAGTGCTGGGATTATAGGCATTAGCTGCTGTCCCCAGCCAATTATAGATGCTTTTTTTTTCCTGAGTTGGGAGTCTTGCTCTGTCACCCAGGCTATAGTGCAGTGGCACAATCTCAGCTCACTGCAACCTCTGCCTCCCGGGTTCAAGCGATTCTCCTGTCTCAGCCTCCCGAGTAGCTGGGATTACAGGCGTATGCCACCACACTGGCTAATTTTTGTATTTTTAGTAGAGATGGGATTTCACCATGTTGACCAGGCTGGTCTTGAACTCCTGACCTCATGATCCACCCACCTTGGCCTCCCAAAGTGCTGGGATTACAGGCATGAGCCACCACGCCTGGCCCAATTATAGATACTTTCTAACAGCCCATTCCAAAAGCTTCCCATTTTATGTGTTATTTGCTACTAGAAATAAACTCAAATTTGTTCAGTTGCAGGTGGGTCCCTCATGATCTTTGGATGGAAGTCACTGATATCCTATTGAACATCCGAGTGTTTCAGTATCCAATCTGTTTCTCAGACTGCCTCTCCCAGTAAGAAGGAAATGTCATTGAAAATGGTTCCAACCACAGCATAGCCTGACAATGCTGTGGGTGATGACAGAGGTTAATTGTTTTAAAAATACTTAATTTTTAAAATAGTAAGCTTTCTTTATTAGGAAAACGTGTGATATAAAGGTACTGAACATGTCACATCTCATCTATGTCACATGATTTGATCCCACAGTCCTAGAATAGAAAGAAGCTGATAATCAGGATGAATTTTTGAAACAGTTTTTGAGTCTTGTGGAAAAAACTGAAGCTTTCTGAATAAGAAAATGAAACAAATTAAGAATTGCAGTCTCCACCAGTCACTGTGCTAGACATGGCGACTGCTCTACCACTGGATCTTCTCTACAACTCTTTGATGCTGCTACGATTCTCACCCTCACTTTTAAAGAGAACGCTCTCCCCTTTCTGCTGAGGAGCTCTGACAAACACAGTGCATCATCAAGGCTATGCTGTGGTTGGGAACTCAGAAAGTGTCACTGGCATCATCTTTGCCTGCTTCATTTTTGTGTTTGTCAGATCTCAGCAGAAAGGGGAAAGCATTGTCTTTAAAAGTAAGAGTGAGGCCGGGCATGGTGACTCACGCCTGTGATCCCAACACTTTGGGAGGCCAAGGCAGGCAGATCACTTGAGATCAGGAGTTTGTGACCAGCCTGGCCAACCTGGTGAAATCCCGTCTCTACTAAAAATACAAAAAATTTGGTCTGGCGGGTGCCTGTAGTCCCAGCTACTCAGAAGGCTGAAGCAGGAAAATGACTTGAACTTGGGAGGTGGAGGCTGCAGTAAGCCTAGATTGCATGATTGCACTTCAGCCTGGGCAACAGAGTGAGACTGTCTCAAAAAAAAAAAAAAAAAGTGAGGGTGAGAATCATAACAGCACCAAATAATTGTTAAGAAGATCCAGTGGTAGAACAGTTGCCACATCTAGCACAGTGACTGGTAGAGAGACTGCAATTCTTAATTGGTTTTATTTTCTTGTTCAGAAAAGCTTCAATTTGTTCTGCAAGACTCAAAAACCATTTTAAAACTTCATCCTGATTATCAGCTTCTTTCTATTCTATGACTGTGGGATCAAATTACGCGACATAGACGAGACATGACGTGTTCGGTACCTTCATATCATACATTTTCCTAATAAAGAAAGCTTACTATTTTAAAAATTAAACATATTATTTAAATTAACTTCTGTTTCAAAGAATTTTAATCTTTTTATATGTTTAGCAAAGGATTAGGCATTTCACAGAATAAAAATACACAAATGACCCATAAACGCATCATTGTAAATAAAAGGATTGCAAATAAACATATGATACAATTTTCCACCTATCGGAGTGCCAAAAGAATATTTAAATTTTCTACCTATCGAAGTGCCAAAAGAATGTTTAAAATGTAATTTTCCAGTACTGACATGAGGAAATAGGCCCTTGCTCATCACTATCGATACAAGTATAAACTGCCATAACTTTTTTGAAGGCAATTGGAGGTACCTGCCAAAAATGTAAATGACTCTACCCTTTAACCTAGCAATTACACTTCTAGGTGTTGGTCTTACATTAATGATCACTCACTTGTGCAAAGACAGGCATGACATGGTTTGTCATGGCACTGCTTGAGTTAGCAAAAACCTGCAACAACCCAAATCTATACCAGCAGAAACTGATTTTAAAAATATGGGTGCATGCCAGGGAATTTATCAGCAAACAATAGGAAAAAAGAAAAGAATATGAGTGCATGCATACTATGAAATACTAGCATGTCTTTAAAGAAAATAAGGTCTATTTTCTTTTTTTTTGAGACGGAGTCTCGCTCTGTCGCCCAGGCTGGAGTGCAGTGGCCGGATCTCAGCTCACTGCAAGCTCCGCCTC
>NW_012116899.1:556426-557860 GCF_000951035.1 Colobus angolensis palliatus
TTTAAAATAATTTTGGTAGCCTTGGGGATACCTGAATAAAATCCTTTGGCCCAAAGGCCTGGAAATGGAATACAAAATAACAGCCCTAGGCCAGGCACAGGGGCTCAAGCCTATAATCCCAGCACTTTGGGAGGCTGAGACAGGAGGATTGCTTAATGCCAGGAGTTTGAGACCAGCCTGAGCAACAGAGATCCTGTCTTTACAAGAAAAATAGCCCTCATCCTTTGACTGCTCCATAAGTACTGATTGCTGTTGTGGATGATGACAATGGTGGTTATGATGATAATGTGATCTATGCCCAAAATAACTGGAAGAAGGATACTGCCCCTAAAAGATCTTATTCTACCAGTTTCTGCAACATATTAGCAGAGCTTATTTTGTCTTCTCATACTTCTGTCAGCTTTCCAAATTCTTTCAAATGCTTTTTGGGACATGAGTCCAGGGTCAGTGCTGGGTCGGGCCATTTAGATGTTGAAAGGGCAAGGTGATCAGTAAGTCACACCCCCATTCTCTCCCTGTCTGACCTGGCACGGGAGGCGTAATCTATGAGAGAATCTCCCTCATGCCATCACATTGGAATTGAAGTGCAGAGAGGAGCACCTTCCCCAGAAATCGCGTTGACAGATCGGTCAGTCACTTTGAGGTCAGCTCCCTCCTATCTCAGTGCAAACCTGGCAGCAAGAGGTTGAGAAAAAGCCTGATGTTTCTGGTCACAAACACTTTCAAGGTAAATTGATGGATCTTAAAGTGTGGTCCTTGGATTTCCAGGGCCGATTGCTAAGAATACAGAATATCAAGTCCCCACTTCCTATCTTCCAAGTCAGAATTTGATGAGGGAGGCTGGAGTGAGGAACAGGAATCAGCATTTTAAACAAGCTCTCAAGGAATTATTTCATGCCCTAAAGTTTGGAAACAACTGAGGAAGACCTTGATGATATTTTGCCCATGGCCGAGTCTTTCAGAATCCCATTTTGTCTGATTATGTCTTTGTGTGAAGCATTTTTGCAAGCAGTCAAGTGACCCTATATCTATTCCATTACCCTGGTTTAGAAAACAATTAGAAATAAATGAAGGTTTATTTTCACTGGGCTCCTCCGTGTATATTCCAGCAATATTAGACCTAAGGCGACCCTAAACACAACAATAATAACATTTAGAAAAGAAATAAGAAAACTTCAAGACAAATTACATAGATACAAGCCATTTACCAATTACTTTATTATTAAATATTTATTAAATAACTCAAATATGTATATATGTATATATATGTTTATCTTCAGCTCTCAGATATTTCCTATTTGTATTCATTTGTAATATGTAGTATTTAGTGATTAAAATTTTGTTTTTCCCTACTCTTCCCAGCAAAATCTTGAGTTTAACTGTGTCATTGGTTAAAACCATTTAACCACCTATGTGTAACAGCTTTTTTTTTTT
>NW_012116899.1:558275-563089 GCF_000951035.1 Colobus angolensis palliatus
GCCTCGGCCTCCCAAAGTGCTGGGATTATAGGCTTGAGCCCCTGCGCCAGCCCCTTCTTTCCTTTCTTCCAATATTTATTGAGCACCTGCTACATACCCAGCATTGGGAATTTATTAGAGAACAAAGGACAGGTTTATCTATTCATATAATGCATGTGTAGGATATACAATTACATAAATATAACTTCATGAAGAATTAGAAATAATGCACAAAACCCTGATCCACAGCCATTCCTAATGATGACTCTATGCAGAAAACACAGACTTAGGTTTAAACTTAGTGTTCTTTGTTTGTTTGTTTTTGAGACAGAGTCCCACTCTGTCACCCAGGCTGGAGTGCAGTGGCACAATCTTAGCTCACTGCAACCTCCACTTTCTAGGTTCAAGCGATTCTCCTGCCTCAGCCTCCTGAGTAGCTGGGATTACAGA
Source organism: Colobus angolensis palliatus (assembly GCF_000951035.1). NCBI lineage: Eukaryota > Metazoa > Chordata > Mammalia > Primates > Cercopithecidae > Colobus > Colobus angolensis. Next base: position 558,705 of record NW_012116899.1, read on the forward strand.
CACACGCCACCACGCCTGGCTAGTTTTTGTTTTTTATTTATTTTTATTTTTTTGAGACAGAGTCTCACTCTGTCGCCCAGGCTGGAGTGCAGTGGCGCAATGAGCTCACTGCACGCTCCGCCTCCGGGTTCACGCCATTCTCCTGACTCAGCCTCCGGAGTAGCTGGGACTACAGGCGCCCGCCACCACGCCCGGCTAATTGTTTCATATTTTTAGTAGAGATGGGGTTTCACCATGATAGCCAGTGTGGTCTCAAACTTATGACCTCAAGTGATCCAACCACCTCAGCCTCCCAAAATGCTGGGATTACAGGAGTGAGCCACCGCGCCCAGCCTAAACTCAGTGTTTTATGATTTGTTAGTGTCATTCCCAGGCAGGTAACATAGATCCTCATCCCCTTTCAGAAAATGCAGAGAAAAATGCCAACCTTGGGCCAGGTGCGGGGGCTCACACCTGTAGTCTCAGCACTTTGGGAGGCCGAGACGGGCGGATCATGAGGTCAGGAGATTGAGACCATCCTGGCTAACACGGTGAAACCCCGTCTCTACCAAAAATACAAAAATTAGCCGGGCGCGGTGGCAGGCGCCTGTAGTCCCAGCTGCAGGGGAGGCTGAAGCAGGAGAATGGTGTGAACCTGGGAGGCGGAGCTTGCAGTGAGTGGAGATCACGCCACTGCACTCCAGCTTGGGTGACAGAGCGAGACTCCATCTCAAAAAAAAAAAAAAAAAAAAAGCCAACCTTGTAGAGTAGAGAGTAGTTGAATGAATTAGAAATAGTACGTACAAAGCACCTGGTACAGCTCAATAAATTGTAGCCATCCATATCCCTCACCTCAGCCAAAACCCAACTCTATATATATGTGTACACACACACACACACACACACACACACACACACACACACATAGAGAGAGAGGATGTATGTATCCATGCTCAATATCTCTGCCCTTTGCCCAGGCACCATCATTTCTAGTGAGATGGACCCCTGCAAATGGGCTTCCAATTAGCTTTTCTACCTCTGCTCAATTTTCCACCCTGACAACAGGGTCATCTCTCTAAAGGCCAGTCCAGTGTATTCATGCCAGTCAGAACCCTAGATGTGCCCTGCTGCCCTAAGGATAAAGTTGAACCTCTTCACTTAGTCCTCATGGTCCTTCTCGTTCTGGTCCCTGCTCACCTCTCAGTCACGCCTCTTTACTCCCACTAACAGCATTACATTCAAGTCACACCCTCAGACATGCTAAATCATCTCTTGGCTCTAGGCCTTTAGACACTCTTCCTCCTCCTCTTCATCTGGCTAGCAAACTCCTCACCATCTTGTCACTTCTTCCAAGAAGCTCTCCTTGATGCCCACTAGAGCATGCTAGGTGCCTTTGTGGTACTCCCGGGGCACCTGGACTTCCTCTGTCAGTCATGGGCTTATCACATGCCTGGTGGCTGGCTGTTTATTAGTACACAGCCTCTGGGGTCAGTTCACGGGAGTTCAACTTCCAGCCTTGACACTTAGTGACAAAGCCTTAAATAAGTTACCTAACTACACTGGGCCTCAGTTTTCTCAATTGTTGTAGACAATAACAGTACCTACCTCACAGGTTTGTGGTAAGAATTAAATGAGAACATGCATGTAAATTGATTAGCACCTATTAAGAATTCAACAAAAAATGCAATAAATTATGATATTTGCCTTAATCACTAAGGATAGGGGCTATGATTGCCTTCCCAATATCTATTCCATCCTTCCACCATTGCATTTGGGTAGAATAACCTTCCCCACCAGCTCCACAGATGGGATCTGATTAGTTCAAGAGTAAGCTACAGCGTGCGTTAGAATCACCTGGAGGGCTTGCTGAGCACAAGTTGCTGAGCCCTCCCCACAGAGTTGCTGATTCCATTTCTGATCCCAAGGATTTGCACTTCTAGCAAATTCCCAGGGGATGCTGATAACTGCTGGCCAGGAGGCCACACTTAGAGTAACACTGGTCTAAACCAATCAGGATATCTTATTTCCTTTGCCTTATGATTGAGTCAGGGATGGGCTTGGATCTGTGGATTCAATCACATGAATGTATGATTGCAGGAGAATGCCCCCTCCCACCTCCCCGGTGTAAAGCAACAGCTGCAGATACTGCTGGTAACCAACCTGAAACCATGAACAAAAAAGAAGTCAACCCTAGGCTGGAACTGACACACAGAAGAGACAAGGCCCAAGAGAATCACAAAGAAACCAAGTAGGAGCCTGGCTGAATGGTGCTGGAAGCCACAAATGCCTTGTGAATTACTGGGGATAATATGTTCCTTTTATTGTTTAAGTCAGTTTTTGTTGAGTTTTCTGTTACTTGCAACCAAAATATTCCTGATACAATATTACCAGCTCTGTGAGGGTAAGAACTGCATTTGGCCCTTCAATATTCCATGCTAGATCTGAGTCTGGCACACAAAGTGGGTGCTCAATAAACATATTTTGGCCCGACATGGTGGCTCACATCCATAATCTCAGAGCTTTGGGAGGCCATATTGGGAGAATCATATGAGGCCAAGAGTTCAAGACCAGCCTGGGCAACATAGCGAGACTCCATCTCTACAAAAAATACAAAAATTATCCGGGTGTGTGGCACGTATTTGTAGTCCTAGCTACTCAGGAGGCAGAGGTAGGAGGATCACTTGAGCCCAGGAGTTCAAGGTTGCAGTGAGCTATGATCCCATTACTGCACTCTAGCCTGGGCAACAGAGTGAGACCCTGTCAATCAATCAATCAATCAATCAATTTCAACCCACCCAGGGATATCCACTCTCTTACAGAGCAGCTGGTAACAGCCTTAGTCAGGGGGTGAGGGAGCAGTCTCAAAGCTGGTCCACTCCTTGCCTGGTCTCTGTCCTGCATCCCACTCTACCTCTCCTGTGTTAAAATGTGCCTGGCTTGTTTCAAGCCCTGAGTTGCTCCATCTTAGGCTACATTCTTTCAAATAGAAGTTCACTTCTAGTAATGAGTCTTGACCATCTGATTTCCATTGAAAGTTTCACTTTCCTCCAATAAGCTTTGCAAAGTGAGTCTGCCTTCTTTAATGATTAATGGATGAGAGCATGTATTCTGTAATACTCTGTCCCTTACCTAGACTGGGCACACCATCTTGGGGCTCTCTATCAAATTTATTTCTTCTGCCATCATAACCAGCTGTCTGTGCATGGTGGTGATGGCCTGAGCAGTTAAACCCTCTAGAGGGGCATGTCCCTTGCATTCGTTTCCCCCAGGAGTGGGAAGCTGTTGCTGCCAGAACAAATTACCACTAACTTAGTGGCTTAAAATAACAGAAAATGTATTCACTTACAATTCGAGAGGCTAGAAGGCCAAAATCTATGTATCAGCAAAGGCATGCTCCCTCTGAAGGCTCTTGGGGAGCCTCCCTTGTCTCTTCCTTGCCCCTTTCAGCTTCTGGTGTCCTCAGATGCTCTTTGGCTTGTGGCAGCATGATTTCAATCTCTGCCTATTTCAGTCTTCTCACAGCTGTCTTCTCTGTGAGTCTCTGTGTGTTCTTTTCCATCTCTCTCCTATTTTTTCAATACACTTTTTTTTTCCAAGGCAGGGTCTTGCTTTGTTACCCAGGCTGAAGTACAGTGGCACGATCATGGCTCACTACAGCCTTCACCTCTTGGGCTCAAGCAAACTTCCCACCTCCTGAGTAGCTTGGGACTGCAGGCATGCACCACATGCCTGACTAATTTTTTGTTGTTGTATTTTTTGTAGAGATGGGGTTTCACCATGTTGCCCAGGCTGGTCTCAAACTCCTGGGCTCAAGTAATCCTCCTGCCTTGGCCTCCCAAAGTGCTGGGATTACAGGCGTGAGCCACCACAGCTGGCCCTTTTCCATCTCTTATAAGGACACTCACTGGATTTATATCCCACTCTAATCCGGTATGATATCATCTCAATTCTTACCTTAATTACATCTGCAAAGACCCTATTTCCGAATAAGCTCACGACCTGAGATTCCAACTGGATATGAATTTGGAGAGGACCCTATTTAACCACATCTCTTTAGGTCAGGGTCCTTACCAAAAACACATTCCTCACCTGCTGTGAGCAACACCATGAAACACTCACCACCTGGCAGCCACTGCTGAAGCACCTGGATGACTCTGTTGCTGGTGCTTCCAGAATGCACCTAGTGAAGCCATGACATAAAAGAGTCATCTCTGGCTGGGCACGGTGGCTCATGCCTGTAATCCCAGCACTTTGGGAAACTGAGGCAGGTGGATCACTTGAGGCCAGGAGTTCGAGACCAGCCTGGCCAACATGGTGAAACCCCATGTCTACTAAAAATACAAAAATTAGCCAGGCATGGTTGTGGGCACCTGTAATCCCAGTTACTCAGGAGGCTGAAGCAGGAG
>NW_012116899.1:564264-565455 GCF_000951035.1 Colobus angolensis palliatus
TGTAATCCCAGCACTTTGGGAAGCTAAGGCAGGAGAATTGCTTGAGGCCGGGAGTTTGAGACCAGCCTGGGCAACATAATGAGACCCCCATCTCTACTTGAATCGTTTTTTAAAAACTAAAAAGGTAAAAATAAAAATTAAAAATTAAAAAATAATAATAATAAAAAGGCTTGCTTTTAATTTCATGGACCACGTTTAACTTTTATTTTCTTCATATTTTCTTTACCACGACCTGAAGCCACGTTGCTTGTGTCTTCCTTTGCTTGTCCAGCCACAGGCACTAGGTTGCTGGCTGCTAAAGAGCAGGCAACCAGGGGTCCTGCCAGCCCTGCATCCCACCTGCAGGCCGTGCGCCATCTTCATCTTTCCCTACTCTTATTTTCTTCTGGGTGTGGGCTTGCTTCATCTTTTCCCATTCTTATTTTCACTCATTATTTTTTATCTGGTTGCATCATCTGCAGTTTTGCAAGCCACCTTGAATCCCTTTCTGGGAAAAGGCCAGGCATACACAAGTACATTATTAATCCATGCCTGTAATAGCTTAGATTCCAACACTTGATTACCCAGAGGGGTGGATGTTACACAGGTGGATGTTACATCAGCATCCTCTGTCAGAGACCAACCAACTCCTTTATTCAACTTAGTCCTTTCTCAGTGTCTGTTACACACTGGTCACTGTACTAGGGGTCAGAGTGTCAGACGCTAAACAAGCAGACAAGAAAATAAATTCTGACAAAGTACAATTAGTGCAAGGGAGAAAAGAAGCAGAAAAAATGGGGTGGGTGTCAGCATTTGTATAGGAAAGTGCAGGAAAGTCCTCTCTGAGGAGGTGACATTTCAGCAGGGACTGGAAGACAAGGAGAGGTGGGGGGAGTCATCCTGGTGAGCAGCACAGAAAAACTGTGCTGGGTTGGGTTTTAGGAATTACAGAGGCCCGTGTGTATGAGGGGGAGGGGACAGGTATCAAGAGAAGACAGGGGTTGGGCATGGTGGCACACGCCTGTAATTCCAGCATTTTGGGAGGCCAAGGCGGGCAGATCACTTGAGGTCAGGAGTTCGAGACCAGCCTGGCCAACATGGCAAAACACCGTCTCCACTAAAAATATAAAAATTAGCTGGGTGTGGTGGTACATGACTATAATCCCAGCTACTCAGGAGGCTGAGGCAGGAGAATTGCTTGAACCCAGGAGG
>NW_012116899.1:571245-578250 GCF_000951035.1 Colobus angolensis palliatus
AGAGACGGGGTTTCACCATGTTAGCCAGGATGGTCTTGATCTCCTGACCTTGTGATCCACCCGCCTCGGCCTCCCAAAGTGCTGGGATTACAGGCATGAGCCACCATGCCTGTCCCTAGCAGATCATTTTTTAGAGTAATGTCTGCAACACAGCCACATAATCTTTTAGAGCAAGCAAGGTATTTATCAATTTAATTGTAGAACTTTATTTTAAAACCTAAGCATGCAGTTAGCATCAGATCCTAAACTGAAAGTGCTGGGCCTACAACCCATATGCCTAAGAAAAATTTTTGTGCATAAAAATTATTCCAAAATGGGCAATTAATTACAAGATGTCCTGCCATTGGCTCACTTTTGCTCTGTTAGGTAACATAAACCTGTCCCGGAAAATAACCACCTGCCTATACTGACAGACAGGCAAAGTAAAACCTGGCCTTTCACATAAAGAGATAATTAAACAACTGGACGGTTTCAGTTTGTGTCAAAAGTCACTCTCTCCTTTGATCTATACTTCAGCTAAGGTGCATCACGAACCTCAGGGGTCATGGGAGAAGAGGAGCAGGGCAAGAGAGAAATTTCAGTCCACCTTGAAGTGTGAAGTGTTTGCTTTTCCCCAGACAGCTCGTCTCACTTCCTCTCTAGTGAAAATCTACCTTCTATATTCCTTAATGAAACTATCTTGGCATTCTGCGGCTGCCCTTCCCAAAACTTCAAGAAGCTCAGAACGAAGTCATTGCTTTCTGAAAGGCTTCTGGTAATAAACACCATGAAATGTGGAAGTTCTGAGGTACACTGTGGGCTTTTTGGAGTTCCCTGTGATTTTTTTTTTCTTAATGGAGTAAAGTTTTAATCTTTTGGTAACAGCATTTAAATGCAACACCTCTACACTATTGAAAATAAGAATCATAACATTAACTAAAAGTCACAGCATTTTGTTTAACCCTTCACAATTTTCCCTTTTGTTCCCTACTCAAATGTCATCACAAATTAAAGATCCTGCAGATTACATGTATACAAAAAGAGAGCTTTTATCTGACTTGGGAGGCTGAGAGGAAAGGCTGATGGAGACAATTTCTACTACTTTTTCTAGTCTTAAAGCTTCCTTATTATCTTTTCTCTTGTTTCTCTTCCATGACTTTATATCATTGGCTGTGCACTAAAATGTGAAATTCTCTCTTTGTACATTTTTGTGTCACCCCTAACTGCAAGGCCCTGAGGCCCCATTAATTTCAAAGTGGAGATAAGCCACTGGGAGCAGGAGTCACTATTCAAGGAATCCTTACCCCACCCTTGTTGGCTTGGTTAAGTCAAAAGTACTCTTATCCTAAATCAGAAATCCTAGAAATGAACAGAGATGTCTCTAGTATCCCTTTTAAAGCAGCAGCCCATAACAGCATGGGTTCTCGAAGGTTCAAGCCTTTTATTTCTCACCTTGCACAACCATAAAATAAATCAAATACTTGTCATTACGATTTGAAGGTGACACTGGTTCCAGTGATTAGATACTCATTGTAGATCTATCTAGCTGACTACGACATGGAAACATGCCCTTTGATTTGCAGATATGGTTTTTGAGGAATCTGATAATGTGATTGATATTTTCTCACGCCCTCCCAGTAGCGCAGTGGTTTACTGAGAGTTGAGGCATTTCTCTTTTCAAGAGCAGAGAGGACATGTTTGAATCCTGGCTTCAATACTTACTGAGCTGCAGGGACTTTCGGAAGTTCGTGGACCTCTCTGGACCACAGCTGCCCTAAATAAATGAGGGGGATAGTATTCATGTCCAGGGTAGCTGTGGCAAGAGGTAAAAGAGTAGACAATGGACACTGTTCCCTATTCAGGAGAAGCAGGGCTCCTGGGAAGGAAACTGGCTCCCTGTTAGGCCTGCCTCTGCTGCCCAACCCCCATGGGCCAGAAGCCGGAGGGAGTCAACCTGAAGGGGCTGTGTTTGGTCATGCCCAAAGCCCTTACAACATGTAATCCAGTTATGTCTTTGAGCATTAGCCGTACATTTTTTTCCCCCTGGAAACTGAAAAGAAATATTTCTCTCCATGGTTTCCATTTATCTGCCAGACTTGGTCATTGTCCCTGTCTTTACTCGAATTCTCTGCTAACTGGTAGCTTTGCCTAATGAACGCCCTGCATTCTAGCTCTTACAAGCTTGACTCCGTGTATTTTCTCATTTTCACATTCAGTGACCTAGAGCATGTGGTGACTGCTAAGTTACCTTGGGCTTAGTTAGCACTTGTAAGCCTCAGAGGGGGGCTTAGTAAATGCTAGCTGAGGAAATAAAAGCTGAAATCCATTTTATTCTAAGGATTTCAGATACCGAAGAATTTCTATGGGTGTATACATCAGGCCAAGAGGATTTTCACTCATTTTAAGAGTCATTCTCAAGATTCCAACTGCTCCTTGATACTTTTTTTTTTTAATTATTAAAAAAAATATATAGAGAGAAAGACAGGGTCTCACTGTGTTGGCCAGGCTGGTCTCAAACTTCTGGCCTCAAGTGATCTGCCCCCATCAGCCTTCCAAAGTGCTGAGATTACAGGTGTAAGCCACCATGCACAGCCTCCTTCATACTTTTAACAGGAATTTGTTTTCTTCTTATTTAAGAAAGATCTCAAAACAATGTGTAGAAAAAAAAAAAAAAAGCCTGAAAGGGAATCACTGAAATGCTAACAGTTGTATTAGACTGGTGGAACTATATACGTTATTTCTACAATATACATATATTCATTTATACTAGTTTATTGTATAAACTTGATTTTAAAAGAAACACTTCACTGATGATCTATATCAATGTTAATTAAGTATATAAAATATTCAAGCCTCAGCCAGATGCCGTGGCTCACATCTGTAATCCCAGCAGTTTGAGAGGCTAAGGTGGTGGATCACCTGAGGTCAGGGGTTTCAGACCAGCCTAGCCAAAGTGTGAAACCCTGTCTCTACTGAAAATAGAAAAATTAGCTCGGCATGGTGGCACACGCCTATAATCCCAGCTACTTAGGAGGCTGAGGCAGGAGAATCACTTGAACCTGGGAGGCAGAGGTGGTAGTGAGCCAAGATAGTGCCACTGCACTCCAGCCTGGGCGACACAGCGAGATTCTGTCTTGGAAAAAAAAAAAAAAAAAAAAGGGTGAGGAGTTCTTCAATTCCCAGGCTAGTCCTTTGAAAAACTTCCCCTAAACAGTGCCTTAGGCAAACCATACCATCTCATCGGAATGCTGCAGGTGGATGTTTTCCTGAGGGAGTGCTTTGGCCTTCTCCCTAGCACAGTGTTGAAAGCATCATTCCTCTGCATGCTCCTCCAACATGTTCGCCTCCAGGATGCGCTTCTGTGTTTATAATCCTTCATCAGGGTTACATTGCAGCATGCAGGGTCCCCTACATTGATGCCTCTTGGTGCACAGGCTTGAACCTCATAATACAAGGGCCCCCAGTAACTAGATGCCAAAACACTAAATCTTCTGTTATTGCACCCATTAATTACGACATATGTGCACAAATATCTTATGCACATATTTCTAGGTGCCCACACACAGAAAGTGTTAGAAAACCCTAAGATATCTCTGTTTTGTGTCCATTTTGTATATATGAGATCTGAGTGATCCAGGGACAGTTTCTGGAGCCAAGGGATTTACTCCCTCCTCTTCCCTCCAACTTGAATATAGAGAGACTTGGGACCCCCAAGGTCAGTGGCGGGCACATAGGACCCTTCCGATCTAACAAGGACCTGCCCCTGGATGCAGTGGGTACAGTGGGGACCCCTAGAGATGAATCTGACCCTCTCTAGCTGCCTGATCTTGGGTAACTTTCTCAAAGTCTTTGTGCCCCAGATTCCTCTTTGGTAAAAGACAGATATACCCGCACCTACCTCAGAATTACTTTACAAGAGCTATTCATATACAAAACTCAGCACAGGGCAGTTAGAGCTTATTAACTCATGCTACTTAGCATCTATCATTTAACACTAGGTGCCAGACACTGCAAAACACAGTACACGAATTAACTCCTTTCATCCTCATGAGAGGGCAAAGAGGGGGTTCTTATTATCAACCCCATCCTGCAGATGCTCAGAGAGTTAAGTGACTTGCCCTAAGTTACACAGCTAGTGAACTGCTGTGCTGAGCGTCTAACCCAGCTGACTTAGCCACTCTGCTTTGTGACCTCCAACATCTTCAGTGAATTCAGTTCAGTTACTAGGTTCTGACAGCTGGTGTCAGTAGCCACTTTTGTGCTGGTCCAGGGTAATGCTCTGCCCTAATTGGTCAGAATCCGTGGGAGGTACTGCAACAAAACCAAATGGGAGGCACATTTCCAAGCCTGTTGATTGTGGTGACCATACTTAATGAGTTTTATTTGTTCTACCTAAAACAACTGATAATGTCCAGCTCAACAGGCCCTGAAGCTCACAGGAGGTACTAAAAGGATAATGCCCCACTGTTTCTTTTGGAGACTTCCTGTAGCAGGTTCTTCCCTTCTCCTGGCTTACAAGGACCACAGCAGACATCTGTGAGCATTTCCTCTGAGCCAGAAGCTGTTCTAAGAATCCACATGCACTGTCCCATTCCATTCTCACAGTATTCTCACATGAGAACCAGCTCTTGTCATCCTAACAAGGGTGAGTCCGTGTCTAAAACCACACAACAGTAACAGAGGCAGGACTTCAACTCGGGCCTCTAGGCTCAATGCCATGCACTTAACCTCTGTACTGCACCATTACCTGAAGAAAGAGTGTTTGTTCTGCATATATCATCTCTTTATTCTTTTCTTATTTTTTCACATATGTCATCTTATGCCTCATCAGCAACAATATAATCTGTTACTATCTTATTTCTCTCTTCACTTACAGCATTATATCCAAATGGTGGGTTGAAATTTGACCAGACGGCATAACTCTTCTGATTCCCAAATTCACTGGACTTGCATTTAAAATCACAGCGCTCAGCCGGGCGCGGTGGCTCACATCTGCAATCCCTGTACTTTGGGAGGCCAAGGTGGGTGGATCACCTGAGGTCAGGAGTTCGAGACCAGCCTGGCCAACATGATGAAACCCTGTCTGTACTAAAAATACAAAAAATTAGCTGGGTGTGGTGGCACACCCATGTAATTCCAGCAACTTACGAGGCTGAGGCAGGAGAATCGCTTGAACCTGGGAGGCGGAGGTTGCAGTGAGCTGAGATGGCATCACTGTACTCCAGCCCGAGCAACAAAAGCAAAACTCTGTCTCTAAATAAATTAATAAATGAATAAAATCACAGTGCTCATTGATGAACTATAATACAAGGGCTACTAACAGTCAATTTTTAGCGATTTTCATTAACAGGTAACACAAACCCACTTGAAATGTTAAATATTTAAAGCAAAAGTTGCTGCCTACCCCCACACTTAAAAAAACAAAAATCTGATGAAAGTCATGGAGTTTTTCCAGAAATGTAGATATTTACATTAAAAGAAAAAAAATCACACCTGTACCTTCAAGGAGTTCCCAGAGTCCCTGAGGCCCATCCATTGACCCCAATGATAAGAAGTTCTATGGATTTACAATTGGTGAGATTCTTTGCCAAGCAAATGTTTTTCCTTCAATTTGCATTGTATAACTCCTGGAGCAGGAGTGCCCTCCTTCTCTCTTTCTACTTCTATAGACACAAATATGATATATTCTCTCATGTACTGTCATCACCACCTATATTTATCATAAGAATAGATTTTCCTTTTTTATATTCTGTGTTTCAAACTAATGTCACCACAACAAATCCTTAAGTTTTATAAAACACAAACAAAATTTTAGCTTCATCATTTCACTAAACTGATGCCTCAGCTAATGCGCAGACCTTTAATTTTCAAGCCTAAACTTGCCCTTGAACTGATTTGTAGATTTCCTACAGAATATGCTCAGCATCCATATAGTATTAGAGGCATAAAAACAGGTCCACTTAAAGGAGCAGCTGGGATAGGTTACACCCTTGCTACAAAAGCAGTTCACCTAAGAAAAACACAAATTGTTGACAATATGGTTATCTCTTCTGGTTACTCTTTGCAGGAGATTTTGGATTTAAAAATGCTTCACACACTCTTTACTTACAGCATCCTATCTAATTGATGGGTCAAAATTTGACCAGAAGTCACAACTCTTATGATCCCAAAAATTTGCCGGACTTGCATTTCAAATTAGGGTGCTCAGTGATGAACGACAATAGAGCATAGTCCCGAGAATTTGCCATTGTTACAAGGCCACTTAAAAAGTGCTCATGCGCTTCCCGCTCCATGTATATGACCAATAATCCTCACAACAATCCTGCAATGTATCAGAACACAAATTTTACATATGAGGAAACTGAGGATCAAAGAATTTAACTACCTTATCCAAGGTCACACAGCTGGGAAGTGGCCCATGACTTGTCTAGCTTAAAAACCCACACTTTTTCAGCTACGATGTTGCCTTCCTGGCTTTGGCCTGAATTTGGCTTCAGACCAGTATTTGTAGAGTGTCCCCACTGCAAATGGAAACGTTTACGTCACCCGGGAACAGGGCTGAATTTGCCACAACTCTTCATGTCCTTAAAACTTAAATCTGGCCAGGTGTAGTGGCTCATGCCTGTAATCCCAGCACTTTGGGAAGCTAAGGCAGGAGAATTGCTTGAGGCCGGGAGTTTGAGACCAGCCTGGGCAACATAATGAGACCCCCATCTCTCCTTGAATCGTTTTTTAAAAACTAAAAAGGTAAAAATAAAAATTAAAACCTGATAAAGAGGATGATCAAGCAGAACTAGCAGAGAATTTTTTTTTTTTTTAAGACGGAGTCTTGCTCTGTCCCTAGGTTGGAGCGCAGCGGTGCAATCTCAGCTCACTGCAAGCTCTGCCTCCCAGGTTCACGCTATTCTCTGGCCTGAGAATAGTAGCTGAGACTCCCAAGTAGCTGAGACTACAGGCGTCCACCACCACACCGAGCTAATTTTTTTTTTTTTTTTGTATTTTTAGTAGAGACGGGGTTTCACCATG
>NW_012116899.1:582083-585373 GCF_000951035.1 Colobus angolensis palliatus
AAAAAAAAAAAAAAAAAAATCCAAGCCTCTGTTCTGTCCAGTTCTTTCTTCCATAGTCTTTCTCATTTTATATTTCCATGAGGAGTATCCTAATATCAGCTATAGATTTAAATAACCACCATGAGAAGCCTGGTTTTATTGAATATTGAGTGTCTATTCTATTTGTGAGATATACTGAGTTATAAGAGGACAAAATAAGGACTTGCAAATAGTTCTGAACAACAGGCAGAGATGCTACATAGAGGCACACATCAGAAACTCTGATATCCCTATTTCTCTCCCTGGGTTTGTTCCTGGATTTTAAACGGCCTGGGTTATATTTGGTAGCGCCCAAACATCTGCCCAAAGTGATACCTTGAAATGATCTCTGCATCTGTGTCATTCACACAGAAAACTGAGCAGTTCCAGAGTTGCAGAAACACAAGGAAAAGAACAGATCAGGTTGAGAGAGTTAAGAGAAGCATTGTGATGTGACTGTTGCCTGTTCCACCTGACATTTTACCTGAATCTCCTTTTCCATCACTGCAAGTTGTCAAGGTGTTTGTGGATAAACAGAGCCCCTTCTCTTAATGATCCATCTTCTCACACTGCTTGATTTACGCACGGATCACTGCCTACCCTTGGTGAAATGGCCAAGAAACCTCAACAGGCTTTAAAAAAATGAATCAGATGCTGATTGAACTGCTGTACAATGGAAGATACTGTCTCTGTGTCTCTGTATGGCTCCCATAGACCTTGGATGAATTGACGGAGTCCCACCGCCAACCAGAAAGACCCTGGCTCCTTACAACTTTTAGGCCTTCCTAAACTCCTAACCCAACCTCCCACTTTTGCAGTCTCAGCTACCACTCCCATCCCTACAAAAATTTCTTTTTTCTCACTGGCTGTTACCCCTTTTTACCTCCATGCTCTTCATTCTGTTGGAAACTTCCATCCTTCCTTCTTTAGGGGCCACACAGCTCAAATGCTGTCTTCCCCAGAAACCTTCTCCAATTGTCCCAGATTTTCAATGCATAGTCTGCATTCAGGACTGACTAGTGCCCCAAATAGGCTGAGACTATGTTAGAGACCTGCTAGCATGAGAGATGTTAGATGATTCCCTGCCGCTACGATGTTTTATAAAAGCTTAGTGAAATTATTTACATATATGTTTAATAGCACAAAGAAATTGAAAAGAAAATCTTCAGTGCTTCTGTATCGGCAGTACTCTTTCCTCATACCTGCTTCACTTTCTCAGTACCTGCTTTGGTAGGTGAGATTGCTCACCCAACCCAGCAGCCAGGGAACCAACACTTGAGAACCGTTTTCCCCTTTATGGTCCCAGGATATCATTTCTTCTCCTTATTTGACTGACATCTGGCTTCCATGGTTGATTTGTTGTAGTATCATGCACCCAGCTGGCCAATGGGCTGAAAATCAGTTCACCAAATGACCAATTTGCTGGATCAACTCTAACTCCATAGTAAGTCTGAAAAGGTAGGCTGTGGAAAAGGGGGATATTTAGGCTAAGTCTCAAAGTATGGGCAGGATTTGGGTGAGCTTTTACAAGAGAGAGGCAGGAAGGGGCATTCCAGGAGAGACAACCAGCAATGGTAAAAAAACAAACAAACAAAAAAGAATTCCTTTTGCTTGAGATTTCTAACACCTCCCCCTCCAAAGAAAGAGAAGTAGCTTCAAAATAAATGATTTGCAAATACAGGATCCTTTTCTGGAGTTACATATGCTCTTACTGCTGCAATTGTATAAATTTTGAGAAGATTTTGTCTTCATTTGATTCAGACTTTGGTTGAGTAGCTGCCTTCTTTCTCCCACTTCTTAGTAATATAGGTTCTGCTAAAGAATGGAGATCTAGGCCAGGCGCTGTGCCTCATGCCTGTAATCCCAGCACTTTGGGAGGCCAAGGCAGGCGGATCATCTGAGGTCAGGAGTTCAAGACCAGCCTGGTCAACATGGTGAAGCCCCATCTCTACCAAAAATAAAAAATTAGCCAGGTGTGGTGGCACGCACCTGTAATCCCCACTACTTGGGAGGCTGAGGCAGGAGAATAGCTTGAACCCAGGAGGTGGAGGCTGCAGTGAGCTGAGACTATGCCACTGCACTCCAGTATGGGTGACAGAGTGAGATTCCATCTCCCCACCAAAAAAAAAGGAATGGAGATCTAGCCCTGGAGAATACATTTGCCTCCCTAAAGTACCCAATTTATGTCAATGCAAATTGGCTTGAGTTTAATGGAAATTGACTCACGCTGTCAAGCATGTCAAATGGAAGGCGAACTCCAGTATATTTGTTCAGTAATTTTGGTAACCTAAAAATGTTTTTTTAAAAAAAGAAAAGATGACAGTACATCCAGTTGGTCTGCTGCTTTCCACCAGTTAGGAAACACCCCGTGTTCCTGCTGCTATGATCTTAGAACTTTCTATAAGTGGTGCGACCATGGTGATGATGGAGGGAAGAGTAGTGTGTGTCACAAAACACAGGTTCCAAAACCAGACCCATGAGCACACCTGGAGACCCAGCTACTTGGGAGGCTAAGGCGGGAGGGTCACTTGAGCCCAGGAGTTCAAGGCTGCAGTGAGCCATGATCATGCCACTGCACTCCAGCCTGGGCAACAGAGTGAGATCATGTCTCTAAAAAGAGAAAAAAGTCTTAAATTAGAATTGTTAGACTTCACGTAAAAATACAAGATACCAGCCAGGCACAGTGGCACTCGCCTGTATTTTGGGAGGCTGAGGTAGGTGGATCATGAGATCAGGAGTTTGAGACCAGCCTGGCCAACATGGAAAAACCCCATCTCTACTAAAATAAAAACTGCGCATGGTGGCGTGTGCCTGTAATCCCAGCTACACAGGAGGCTGAGGCAGGAGGATCGTTTGAACCCGGGAGGCGGAGGTTGCAGTGAGCTGAGATCATGCCATTGCACTCCAGCCTGGGCAACATGGCGAAACTCCATCTCAAAAAATAAATAAATAAATAAAATACAGGATACCCAGCTGGATTTGAATTTCAGGTAAAATATGATTTTTTAAATTATGTCTCATGAAATATTTGGGATATACTTATACTAAAAATCATTGTGTTATCTGAAATTAAAATTTAACTAAGCATCCTATATTCTATCAATTTATCTACATCAGTGATCGCATCTTCTATCTAAAGAAACTTAAGGCCGGGCACAGTGGCTCACACCTGTAATTCCAGCACTTTGGGAGGCCGAGGTGGGTGGATCACCTGAGATCAGGAGTTCAAGACCAGCCTGGCCAACATGGTGAAACCCCATCTCTACTAAAAA
>NW_012116899.1:585523-591319 GCF_000951035.1 Colobus angolensis palliatus
ACATACTCACATATATACACGTACACCACTTGTGTGTATATGTGTGAAAGTATGTATGTGCTCATTCACTTGTGCATACTTTCACACTTATATACGCCAGGCATGGTGGCATGAGCCTGTAATCCCAGCTACTAGGGAGGCTGAGGCAGGAGAATCGCTTGAACCCAGGAGGCGGAGGTTGCAGTGAGCCAGGGTCGCGCCACTGCACTCCAGCCTGGGCAACAAAGCAAGCGTTCATCTCAAAATAAATAAATAAATAAATAAAACAAAAAAACATCAAATACTTAGAAAAAAATTTTAACAAAATACATGCAATGTCTGCATGCTGAAAACCACAAAACCCTGATGAAAGAAATCCAGAAAGACCTAAATGGAGATAAACACTGTGTTCATGCATTAGAAGACTTGGTATTGTTTGTTTTTGAGACAGGGGCTCGCTCTGTCACCCAGGCTGGAGTACAGTGGCATACTCTTGGCTTACTGCAACATCTGCCTCCCAGGCTCAAGCCACCCTCCCACCTCAGCCTCCCAAGTAGCTGGGACTACAGGCATGTGCCCCTCCCCTCCAACACATCAGGCTAATTTTTGTATTTTTTTGTAGAGTTGGGGTTTGGCCATGTTATCCACAGTGGTCTTAAACTCCTGAGCTCAAGCAGTCTACCTGCCTCAGCCTCCCAAAGTGCTGAGATTACAGGTGTGAGCCACCATGCGTGGCCAACTCAATATTGTTCAGATGCCAATTATCTCTAAATTGACTTATAGCTTTATTGCCATGTCAATCAAAATTCCAGCAAGAGTTTTTGTAAAACTCAATACGCTGATTCTAAAATTTATATGGAAAGGCAAATAAACTAAAATAATCAAAACAATTTTTTAAAATAACAAAATTGAAAGACTCACACTACTTGAGTCTCATTATAAAGCTATAGTAATCAAGACAAATCAATAGAACAAAATAGCAAGTAGAAAAGTAGAGATACATATATACAACTCATTGATTTTCTACAAAGTTGCAAAAGCAATTTAATGAAGAAAAGACATTCCAACAAATGATGCTGAAAGAATTGTACATCTTAATGCAAAAAAAAGAGAGAGAGAAATTAATCTCAATTTATATCTCACATCCTATGCAAAAATTAACTAAGCATGGATGATAAAATCTAACACTATAAAAGTTGTAGGAAAAAATGTTTGTGACTTTGGAATAGAAAATGATTTCCTAGATATGACACAAAAGCATGTTCCTTGAAAGAATTTTTTTTTTTTTTTTTTGAGATGGAGTCTCACTCTGTCACCCAGGCTGGAGTGCAATGGCGTAATCTCAGTTCACTGCAACCTCCACCTCCCGGGTTGAAGCGATTCTTATGCCTCTTGAGTAGTTGGGATTATAGGCACCTGCCACCACGCCCAGTTAATTTTTTTAGTAGAGATGGTGCTTCACCGTGTTGGCCAAGATGGTCTGAAACTCCTGACCTCAAGTTCCAACCACCTCGGCCTCCCAAAGTGCTGGGATTACAGGCATGAGCCACCACGCTGGGCATTTTTTTTTTTTTTTTTGAAACAGGGTCTCGTTCTGTCACCAAGGCTGGAGCGCAGTGAAACGATCACAGCTCATTGCTGCTTCAACTTTCCAGGTTCAAGTGATCCTCCCACCTCAGCCTCCCAAGTAGCTGGGACGGCAGGCACATGCCACCACATCCAGCTAATTTTTGTAGTGTTTGTAGAAACGAAGTCTCACCATGTTGTCTAGGCTGGTCTTGAACTTCTGGGCTCAGGCAATCCTTCTGCCTGGGCCTCCCAAAGTGCTGGGATTATAGGCTTGAGCCACCGCACCCAGCCTATTTTGTATCTTAACCATGACAGTGGTTATACATGCGTTTGTAAAAACTCATGGAAGTGAACATTAAAATGGTGAATTTAATGTATGTAACTTAATATAACTTATTTAAATTTTTTTTTTTTTTTGAGATGGAGCTTCACTCTTGTCACCCAGGCTGGAGTGCAGTGGCGCAATGTCGGCTTACTGCAACCTCTGCCCCCACACTCAAGCAATTCTCCTGCTTCAGCCTCCTGAGTAGCTGGGATTACAGGTGCCTACCACCACATCCAGCTAATTTTTTGTATTTTTAGTAGAGAAAGGGTTTCACCATGTTGACCACGGCTGGTCTTGGCCTCCCAAAGTGTGATTACAGGTGTGCACCACCACGCCCAGCCAATTTATTAAAATTTTTAAAAAGAAGTGAGACATGTAAATACCAGAGCTGTGTAAATGCAAAGTTTATTAGATACTGATCATCCCATAGGTGACAAATGGAGTGACAGTGGCTGCGTTTGGAAGCACAAACAACCAGGGAGCTGCTGAGAAAAGGTGAAAACAAGGAATCGGCAAGAGACTATTTGGACGAACATCTGGTTGTGAGAAACAGGAAAGAGTCACAGACTTGAGGGGCTGCCACACCTGGGCCTGAATTGCTCATTGATCAGCATTACAGAACGAGTGCTTTGGTTGGTGGTGATGGTGGAGGACCCGGGGCAGACCTCAGGAGAGAAGCCCAGTGAATGGCTCATTGTGTGCCATGTCTAATGTGTTATCCTTATGTAGGGGTGCGACAGAAAGAATGCAGAACCAGGACTCAGGATATCTGAGTTCCAGGCACAGCCCAGTCAGTGACAAACTGTGTGACCTGTGAAATCAGATGAGCCTCAGAGGCCACATCTGACCAGAGAGTTTAGAAAGGTGGAATCTCAGCAAGGTGCGGTGGCTCACACCTGTAATCCCAACACTTTGGGAGGCCAAGGCGGGTGGATCACTTGAGGCCAGGAGTTCAAGACCAGCTTGGCCAACATGGTGAGACCCCGTCTCTACTAAAAATACAAAAATTAGCCAGGCGTGGTGGCACACACCTGTAATCTCAACTACTTGGGAGGCTGAGGCAGGAGAATCGCTTGAACCTGGGAGGTGGAGGTTGCAGTGAGCCAAGATTCCACCACTGCACTCCAGCTGGGGTGACAGAGTGAGACTCTGTCTCAAAAAAAAAAAAAAGAAAGAAAGAAAGTTGGGGTCTGAAGAGCCTTCTACTATGAGCCATCTCTTGGTTACATAATTTATACCCTAAAATGAGTTCACTAGAATATACATTCGCACAGTCCTTTACAGTTTATAAAGCACTCTTAGCACCAACCTTATTCACCCCTGGTGGCAGTGAGGAGTGTGCTATTCCTCTTTACCATGTAAGGAAGCTGCTCCTCTGAGAGGTTAATTAGTCTTGTGTAAAGTCACTCCACATCCAGTGCTCTTTTGTTCATCCCACACCAAGGAGCAGGGCAGTGCCTGCATTTTCTAAGACCTGGCTGAGGGATGGCCCACTGGGGAGAAGGCTTTGGGCCCAGAGCCAGACAGGAGAACTAATTCCTGGAAAGAGCTACAGTGAGAACGCTCCAGGTGTGTAAACACTTCCTCTGTATCTCAGCCATTGCCTGGTGGCGGCCCCACTTCCAGTTCACAGGTTTTAAATACTTGTGTTAGTAGGTGTGGTAGTTTGAACCATGACCCCTCAAAGATGCCTTCCTCCTAATTCCAGAAGCTATGAATATGCTACCTCTCCATGGTAAAGGGGATTTTGCAGATGGGATAAAGTTAAGGATCTTGCAATGGGAGATTATCCTGGATTATCCGGGTGGGTCCAATGTAATCACAAGGGTCATTCTAAGAGGGAGGGAGGAGGGTTAGTTAGGAAAAGCTGAAGACAGAAGAGGTTGGTGTGATGCACTTTGAAGATGGAGGGAGGGGGCCACAAACCTGGAAATGGAGGCAAGGAAACTGATTCTCCCCTGAAACTTCTGGAAGGAATGCAGCACTACTGACACCCTTATTTTAGACTGTTGGCCTCCAGCACTGTAAAAGAGTAAATTTATGTTGCTTAAGCTACCAAATTTGTGGTAACTTATTACAACAGAAATAGGAAACCAACACAGTAGGGAAGAAGAAACATTGACCCTATGGAATTAGGTACATTCAGAAAAGTTAAAGCCAAAGATTCTTTTAATTATTTTCCCACATTTAAAACAAAGTAAAATGTACACACACACATGCATCTATCCTACGACAAAATGGTCATAATTTTGCTGTGTTTAGGAGATACTGTTTAACACTTCAGAACCCCACGTAAATTGGGAACAAAGACACTTAGAATTCTTTTTTACACAGAACTGTGCTGAAACTAATGAACTGCGGGGTAGGAGAGTAACTTTATTAATGCAAATACATTTCAGGGGAGAAGGCACTGAATTGAGAAAAATACATGATTTAAAATTCAATTGGAAATTTGGATGATTTTGTCCACGATTTCTGACCCAATTTCAAATTTGCCACCCTTATCTCTATAAATACACTTAGACTTTTTACGTGCAGATTTTCATTCAGAAAATCCACTCTTGGTTCTCTGAAAACAAGTATTGAAGTATCTTAGAGCTTTACCAAAAAAAAAAGTGTATGGGAATCAAGCTTCCTTTTCCTTTTGAAAATGCATATGATATTTGTTTTAACCCAGCTCTGGCTTTGAGAGTGATCTACTGCTCTGTCGCCCTAAGCGTGAGTTTAGTGGTCATTCCAGTATGTGTTAACAGACAGTGACATCATCTGGAAGCAGGAAATGGCTCTCAGGTTACCGTATAAATTGACTTAAGCTTCAGAGAGGATTACAGGGCAGACCTCTGCTAAGTGTGGAGATGCCATTACAGCTAAATCAAAGGTAACTGCGACGCCTGGCAGGCACCTGTCAACAGGTAAGGGAAGGAGAAGCCCAGAAGGAGCCTTGACTTAGGATTACATTCTCCAAGCTTTATTTTTATTTCAGGTTAAAGGGTCAGACAGAGAAGCCATTCGCAGTGGTCTTTATTTATGGTTCTCAGAGGCCCGGCTGGTGAAGCGTCATGAGGAAGAGGGATGGTCCAGGTGGGATCCCCATCTCCTGGCCCAGCTGATGACAGACGGAGGGCCCTGAGCTTTGTGAAAACCTAGCTTTTTATCCATGTGCATTAATGTTTGCAGGCAAACATGAGAGCTCATCCTTTGTTACCTTTCTTATGGGGAGAGGTATGTGTTTTCCAAGCCTCCTTAGTCCTTGGCCACCTGAAAAGATTTGTTTCCACTACCTGTTGTTGGCCTTTGAAGGACAGGTGAGGAGGAAGCTGCATCATTGACTGGCAAGCTTGGCTGGAGAGAGTCTCACAGACTGTCAGCCAGCTGATCCCTAGCAAGGGATTCTCTGATAACTGATGTGTTAGCAATAAAGCATACACATTCCAAAAGACATTTCCATTGAGTCAGATGACTCCTGAAAACAAGAGATTTTAGCATCCAAAACAACAAAGCTATAATGGCCAAATGATTCGAAGTAATATTTTGGAACAGTAAATGGATGCTAGAATCCAGTTAAAAACATTGTCATCACACCAAAAAGAAATTCCATGCCCACTGGCAGTACTAGCCATTTCTTCCTCTGCCCACTAATCACTAATCCCTTCCTGCAACAACTAATCCATTTTCTGTCTCTATGCATTTGCCTATCCTGAATGTTACATATAAGTTGAATCCTACAGTATATGGTCTTTAGCATCATGTTTTCTTTTTCTTTCTCTTTTTTTTTTTTTAAGACGGAGACTCACTCCGTCGCCCAGGCTGGAGTGCAGTGGCCTAATCTCGGCTCACTGCAACCTCCGCCTCCTGGGTTCATGCCATTCTCCTGCCTCAGCCTCCTGAATAGGTGGGACTACAGGCACCTGCCACCACGCCCA
>NW_012116899.1:591534-593749 GCF_000951035.1 Colobus angolensis palliatus
CTGTCTCTAAAACAATACAAAAATCAGCCTGGCATGGCGGTGTACACCTACAGTCCCAGCTACTCAGGAGCCTAAGGTGGGAGGACTGCTCGAGCCCAGGAAGTTGAGGCTGCAGTGAGCCAAGACTGCCCCACTGAACTCCAGCCTGGGAATTGGAGTAAGACCTGTCTCGCTGGGCACGATGGCTCACGCCTGTAATCCCAGCACTTTGGGAGGCCAAGGTGGGCGGATCACGAGGTCAGGAGATCGAGATCATCCTGGCTAACGCGGTGAAATGCCATCTCTACTAGAAATACAAAAAAATTAACCGGGCGTGATGGCGGGTGCCTGTAGTCCCAGCTACTCAGGAGGCTGAGGCAGGAGAATGGCGGGAACCTGGGAGGCGGAGCTTGCAGTGAGCCAAGATCGTGCCACTGCACTCCAGCATGGGCAACAGAGCCGGACTCCGTCTCAAAAAAAAAAAAAAAAAGACCTGTCTCAAAAAATAAATAAATAAAATTTAAAAACAAAAAATAAGTGAACACTCAAGTTATTTTTCCTTTTGGGCAATCCCTCTGAACTTTAAAGATGCTTCTGTGTTTCTCTCCCTACTATCCATGGTTATTATTTTAGTCTTCTGTCGTCTTTGATGTGTGACTTTTTTTTATTTATTTATTTTTGAGACAGGGTCTCACTCTGTCACCCAGGCTTAAGTGTGGTGGCATGATCTCAACTCACTGCAGTCTGGACCCCCCAGGCTGAAGTCATCTCCCACCTCCACCTCCTGAGTAGCTGGAACCACAGGTATAGTCCATGATTCTGGCTAATTTTTGTATTTTTGTAGAAATGGAATCTCACTATGTTGGCCAGGCTGGTCTCAAACTCTTAGGCTTAAGTGATATGCCCACCTCAGCCTCCCAAAGTGCTGGGATCACAGGCATGAGCCACCATGCCCAACCATAATTACATTAAACTTTTAAAATGTAAGTTTGCATGTGCACAGAAAAACAAAAGTGATCAACAAAAAAACAGGAGTCAACATTATTAGTCATCAGAGAAATGCAAATTAAAACCACAATGAGATATCCTTACATATGTATTTACAACGGTTAAAATTAACAAGACTGTCCCCATCAAATACTGGTGAAGATGTGGAAGAACCAGAACTCACAAATACCTCTGCTGGGAATGTTGACGGCACAATCACTCTGGAAAAAAGTCTGGTAGTGTCTCAAATTTAAGCATGTGCCTGCCATTCCATTCCTAGGCATTTACCCAAGAGGAAGGAAAGCATATGTCCATACAAACACCCGTACGCAAATACTCATGGCAGCTTTGTATGCACAGGTTGAGTATCGCTTACCCAAAATCCTTGGGACAAAAAGTGTTCCAGATTTTGACTGTTTCTAATTTTGGAATATTTGCATATACACAATGAGATATCTTGAGGATAGGACCCAAGTCTAAAACATTCATTTCCATTTCATATACACCTTATACACATAGCCTGAAAGTAATTTTATAAAATATTTTTTAGCAATTTTGTGCATGAGGCCAGGTGTGGTGGCTCACGCCTGTAATCCCAGCACTTTGGGAGGCTGAGGTGGGCGGATCACTTGAGACCAAGAAGAGTTCAAGACCAGCCTAGCCAACGTGGTGAAATCCCATCTCTACTAGAAATACAAAAATTAGTGAGACATGGTGGCACATGCCTGTAATCCCAGCTTCTCAGGAGGCCGAGGCATGAGGATTGCTTGAACACGGAAGGCGAAGGTGGCAGTGAGCCGAGATTGCACCACTGCACTCCAGCCTGGGTGATTGAGCAAGACTCTGTCTCAAAAAAAAAAAAAAAATTTGTGCATGAAACAAAGTTTGTATAAATTGAACCATCAGAAAGCGAAGATGTCAGGTGCAAAATTTTCTGTTTGTAGCATCATCTCAGTGCTCAAAAAGTTTTGAATTTTAGAGCATTTTGCATTTCAGATTTTTGGATTAAGGATGTTCAACCTGGCCAGGTATGGTGGCTCACACCTGTAATCCCAGCACTTGGGGAGGCCGAGGCGGGTGGATCACCTGAGGTCGGGAGTTCGAGACTAGCCTGACATACATGGAGAAACCCCGTCTCAACTAAAAATACAAAAATTAGCTGGGCATGGTGGCAGGCACCTGTAATCCCAGCTGCTCAGGAGGCTGAGGCAGGAGAATCGCTTGAACCCGGGAGGTGGAGGTTGCAGTG
>NW_012116899.1:595464-603454 GCF_000951035.1 Colobus angolensis palliatus
AACTGCTAGCTCATCCACTCTGTTTTTTTTTTTTTTTTTTTTTTTTTTTTTTTTTTTGAAATAAATAAATAAATAAATAAATAAAATCTAGAGTATCCTCCAGGCACAATCCCACTGGTCCTGGCATTGGAAGATGTCATTGTAAGGCTCAGCTCTGCCAGTCACTGGCTCTGATTTTTTAGGCAAGTCTCTTCAGAGGTTCAAATGGGATGAATTTTCCTCTTCCATGAAACCCCATACAAATGTTAGCAGCAGCAATAAGAACAGCAGTGGATACTGTTGACATTTTACTGTTGTTGATATTATAATTATGCTCATCAGTGGATTCAAGCTTTCCCCACAGAGCTTTGTGATGACTGAGGATGGGTGTCACCTAGAGTCCCTGTCACCATCTCCATGGAGATCCTGCATGGGCACTTTGCAGAAAACAAACTATTTCCACTTTCTCAGACCTGCACTGCTGCAATAAGAATCAAGTCATGTTTGGCCAGGTGCAGTGGCTCATGCCTGTAATCCCAGCACTTTGGGAGTCCAAGCCAGGCAGATCACCTGAGGTCAGGCGTTCGAGACCAGCCTGGCCAACATGGTGAAACCCCGTCTCTACTGAAAATACAAAAACTAATGGCATTGTGGCAGTCGCCTGTAATCCCAGCTACTCAGGAGGCTGAGGCAGGAGAATCACTTGAACCCAGGAGGTGGAGGTTGCGGTGAGCTGAGATCAGGCCATTGCCCTCTAGCCTGGGTGACAGAGCAAGACTCTATCTCTAAATAAATAAATAAATAAATAAATAAATAAATAAGAATCAAGCCATGTTTTAGCTGGCACCACATGGAAGTGGATCTACTATCATTTCAGGAGACTTCATGATACCCTTTTGCCACAAGGTCTCATGGGTGGAAAAAAAAGAAGTAAGTAAAATATGTTTTAGTATTTGACATCCCCCACTCCTGAGATGAGATCAGCACAAAAGTACCAGTTATATTTTTTCATGTTCTGAATTTTGCCTGTAACCCTGCTAGTTTGGTTTACTTTCTGTCATTATTATCTGTAACCTCATAATAAAAGACAAGCCCTTCATCAAGCTTGAGTCTCCTCCCTGTCTATTAACACAGCCCATGAAAACACCATACTCAAATATTGGCTGCATAATTCCTATAGCCTGCTGCACAAAATATCCCTGTGACCCTTATAAGAGACTTCTCCTCAGCATATGTAAGAGATGAATATTTCTACCTAAGGATGATGGCACCTACAACTGTTTCTGCATTATTTTGTTTTTTTTTTTTAACATTTTCCTGCTGAGGTAGCCTCTTAGACATCATCACATCTTAGCTAGTCAAATGCCGTTAATCTCTTTTTGGAATATAGAGATGGTACTTCATGAAGTCAATTGCTTTTTAAGATGCCTCTAAAGAAATGCTCTTCTCCTATATTAGTCTGTTCTCACACTGCTAATAAAGGCATACCCAAGACTGGGTAATTGATAAAGGAAAGAGGTTTAATGGACTCACAGTTCCATGTGGCTGGGGAGGCCTCACAACCATGGTGGAAGGCAAAGCAGATGCAAAGCACGTCTTACATAGTGGCAGGCAAGAGAGCTTGTGCAGGAGAACCTCCAGTTTCCAAACCCATCAGATCTCATGAGACTTATTCATTACCAGGAGAACAGCGTAGGGTAAACTGCCCCCATGATTCCATGATCTCCACCTGGCCCCACCCTGGACATATGGGGATTATTACAATTCAATGTGAGATCTAGGTGGGGAAACAGCCAAATCATGTCATCTTTTTGCAGAGAAAGCCAGCTCACCTTCCCCACTACTTCTTCCTTGGGTGGTGCACAGTTAGAAACGCCCATTGCTCAGCAGCAGGGCCAAGCTAGAGTTATTGCTCGGACTTGGCATAAATAGTGAATTAGCTATTATCTGTGATAACTCCTCCCTGAATTTCTCTGCAGTCTGGAGATCCTGGATCAGTTGAGACATGCCCTCAATTGATCTTCTTGATAGGAGGGATTCATTGCATTGCATGTTCCTAGTTTCTAGATGCTATTCTTTCTAGCAATGGTATCTTCCCTTTTCCACAGAGGGGATTCAAGTAGCGGTTTCTCCAATTCAATTCATAATTAGATTTCATTCTTCAATCCAACTGCATCCAGCTCGTAGGATTCTAGGAACTCCAAACCTAAACTAGGGCAAAGCCATGCGGTACTTAGACTTATACAGCTATGCATTTTAAAATGTATTATCTGAGATTTATCTTTTTTTTTTTTCCAGATGGAGTCTCACTCTGTAGCCCAGGCTAGAGTGTAATGGCATGATCTCCAGTCACTGCAACCTCTGCCTCCTGGGTTCAAGTGATTTTCCTGCCTCAGCCTCCTGAGTAGCTGGGATTACAGGCCTACGCCATCACAGTCGGCTAATTTTTGTGTTTTTAGTAGAGATGTGGTTTTGCCATGTTGGCCAGGCTGGTCTTCAACTCCTGACCTCAGGTGATCTGCCCACCTTGGCCTCCCAAAATGCTAGGATTACAGGTGTAAGCCATCGTACCCGGCCTATCTGGGATTGATCTTATTTATGCACTGGAATGTTAAAGTACTGACTTAACAGAATACTGCTTATTCATTTTGTTGAAAGTGTTTATTTAGGAAATTATCTTAAATTTAGAGCCAGGCATGGTAGCTCACACCTATAATCTCGGCACTTTGGGAAGCCAAGGCAGGAGGATTGCTTGAGGTCAGGATTTTGAGACCAACCTTGACAACATAATGAGACTCCATCTCTACAAAAAAATTAAAAATTAGCTGGGTGTGGTGATACTCATTTGTAGTCCTAGCTATTCGGGAGGATGAGTAGGGAGGATTATTTGAGCCTAGACATTCGAGGCTGCAGTGAGCTATGATCATGCCACCACTCTCCAGCCTAGGCAACAGAGTGAGACCCTATCTCTGAAAAAGGAAAGAAAGAAAATTATTTTAAATTTAAATCTGGAAAGACTTCAGCAGGAAAACAGCTTCAATAATCCCCCTTTTATATAAAATCTTTTTATTTATTTTATTTTATTTTATTTTATTTTTTGAAACAGTCTCGCTCTGTTGCCCAGGATTGAGTACAGTGGCATGATCTTGGCTCACCACAACCTCCGCCTCCCAGGTTCAAGCGATTCTCCTGCCTCAGCCTCCTCAGTAGCTGGGACTACAGGCATGCACCACAATGCCTGGCTAATTTTTGTATTTTTAGTAGAGATGAGATTTCATTACGTTGGCCACTCTGGTCTGGAACTCCTGACCTGGTGATCCGCCCACCTTGGACTCCCAAAGTGCTGGAATTACAGGTGTGAGCCACTGCGCACATACTTAAAATACAGTAAGATTATATATTTTACATACTTAAAACCTTGTCAGTAATCTTTACTTAAAATGTTTACAGTAAAGTGATGTAGGATTTACATGGGAGGATCAAGAGTGGCGAACAGGTCAAGCATATGCAGTTTTCTCACATCTGAACTTGTCTATTTCCTGCAGAAAGCCCACGATCTGCCAAAGAAGGGTGCATCATCAAATAAGCCATAATGTATATTTTGTAGGTGAAAACAGTTGAATAAAAGCAAACTGCAACCTTCAGTGCCATCATCAATTATAGGCTCCTTCAAGGATAAGCTTGAGATTAAAAATAAATACTCCTTACCTTTTACAGAAACAGATTTTTAGGAAGCTAAATGAACATCTGAAGAGGTACACCATCATCAGACCCTCTGATTGATGAACAATAGGACACGGCAGCAAGGACTTCACAGCAAGCAATCCCCACTGGCCAATTAGGTGTTAGGTGCAGTGTTAGACTAGGGAACATGGCAGTAACCAACCGTGTAATAGCCCTGGAGCTCCAAGACTTGACCCTGGTGTAGCAGTTAGCATGACAATCATGGAAGAAAGACTGCCTATGGGCAAACAGGTCATCACCCAGGCCTTGTTGGTGCCCTGGACATCTCTTGGCACACAGTTTTCCAAGGCCTCTAAAATGAGGCCCCAAGCACCAATGTCTCTGCACATCGTAGACAGAGCAGAGATGACCATCCAATGTCATCTTGCTGCCTTTTCTTCCTCTCTGAAGCATGACTGATTCTAAGCCTTTACACACTACTTACAGAAATAGTTTTGTTTTTGAGATGTTCAAAAACCCCTTTATTCAGCCTTAAATCTCTGGGCATTCAATGCTATATGTGGACATTTTAAAAAGTTTTAATCTCTGAGCAGCCTGTGGGCAGCTATCATTTCTCAGGGTTAACAGAGAAGCCCGATGCACAAGGAATTTGAGTGCCTCTCCCAACAACCCCAAATTGAGGAAAAAATTCGCAAGATCCTACTCACTTTTATTTATTTATTTATTTATTTAAATTATTTATTTATTTTAGACGGAGTCTCGCTCTGTTGCCCAGACTGGAGAGCAGTGGCATGATCTCAGTTCACCGCAACCTCCCCCCACCCGGGTTTAAGCGATTCTCCTGCCTCAGCCTCCCAAGTAGCTGGGATTACAGGTGCCTGCCACCACACCCGACTACTTTTTGTATTTTTAGTAGAGACGGGGTTTCACCATGTTGGCCAGGCTGGTCTTGAACTCCTGACCTCGTGATCCACCTGCTTCAGCCTCCCAAAGTGCTGGGATTACAGGCGTGAGCCACCGCACCTGGCCCTTACTCACTTTTAAAGTGTAAAATTATGCATTGTGTTGTGTAATACAGTCACCTCTCTGTGGCTTGCTGGACTTCTGAGACACTAAATTGATCAATAAATGATGGCTAGGTACAATTGGAGAAGCAAGTTTCAATTACTTGTATTTCTATAGAACCTTTCCCAAAGGTGCTTCTGAAGAATAATTGTATCAAAGAGATCATAGGCATTGAATTCCCCAGAAGCCTGGGGTCCATATTCACATCAACTGTCTCTATTGCAGGCCAGGCATTGTGGCTCATGCCTGTAATCCCAGCACTTTGGGAGGTCAAGGCAGGCGGATCAGAAGGTCAAGAGATCGAGACCATCCTGGCCAACATGGTGAAACCCTGTCTCTACTAAAAATACAAGAATTAGCCAGGCGAGATGGCAGGCGCCTGTAGTCCCAGCTACCCGCTTGCAGTGAGCTGAGATCAGGCCATTGCCCTCTAGCCTGGGTGACAGAGCCCGGGAGGTGGAGGTTGCAGTGAGCCGAGATGGCGCCACTGCACCCCAGCCTGCCGACAGAGCAAGACTCTGTCTCAAAAAAAAAAAAAAAAAGAAAGAAAGAAATGAAAAAAAAAAAACTGTCTCTATTGCAGACCTTGTCAGTTTGACAGGGTAGGCATTTCCAAAATCTAACTGCCCCTTGATGGGCACCTCAGTGGTGGGGGTAGGAGGTGGCAGAGCTCTCTCATTTATGTAAATAAAGGTGACTGCCTCCCCCTCATAGCTGTGGGTGGTGGAACTCCTTTTATTTCTAAGATTAAAAGAGCAGACTGTAGGGGGCAGAGGAATAACCTTGTGGAAGGGAAGGGGCTGGGGTGGACAGGGGAGTTGGCTTTGAGGAAGCAGAAGTCAGCTGTTTTACCGTATGGATTAGACACACACATTCTAGGTGTTTTGAAACAAGTTTCCCAAAGCACTCAGCAGTCTGCATTCCTTTCCACAACTCTCTAAGAAAAGTATCTCTTCTGGCTTAGGAAGAATCATAAAAAAATTGCCACCCTGACCCCCTCATCTTAATCCCCTTGCCATTTGGCGAACAATAGAGAAAATGCACCTGACAAAGGTGTTGGGCTAATGCCACAGCTCCTGGTCTCTTTCTGAAGAGCTGAGCGGGAGGCAAAAGATCAAGCTGAGCCCCTGATTTGAGTGTCTTTTGGAAATGCATAAAGCTACAGACGGAAAGGTGGCTTTCATGTGCAAATCATCTAAGGCTGGCGCTACTAGCCTTGGTCCTCCTGGTCTTTGCCCAGTGCTTTCTTTAATCTGGAAGTTACTCCTCTTTTCAGATCTAATGTTTTTGCCAGACAAGATCTGAAAATACAGAGACACTGAGATGCATTTTCACATGCTCAGTAGGAGGAACAATTTGCCTATTTTGAAGTGGCTGCCATTCAAATATTCTGCCAGAGACTTACCACTGAACAAATAGTACAAAAGCGTCATCAGGTACAACAAATATTATAAGTCTTCTTTTCAAAAGACTTTCCTCCAAGTATTCTTCGTAAAGAGTGTCAACAATAAAAGTGAACTAATTTCAAGCAATAAAATTTAGCAGGTAGGCCAGGCACGGTGACTCACACCTGTAATCTCAGCACTTTGGGAGGCTGAGACAGGTAGATCACTTGAGGCCAGGAGTTCGAGACCAGACTGGCCAACATGATGAAACACTGTCTTTACTAAAATACAAAAATTATCCAGGTGTGGTGGCACATGCCTGTAATCGCAGTTACTTGGGAGGCTGAAGCAGGAGAATCACTTGAACCTGGGAGGCAGAGGTTGCAGTGAGCCAAGATTGTGCCACTGTACTCCAGCCTGGGCAACAGAGTGAGACCCCATCTCAAAAATAAAAAAAACTAATAGGTGCATTAATATGGGAAAGTTAGAACCAAACCTTGCTCTCCTATTAATTTTTGCAAAAGTCAACAGTGCGTTGGTTACGCAAAGGACTAGACTGAGGATTGGAAGGAAGAACTGCTAGCTCATCCACTCTGTTTTTTTTTTTTTTCTTTCACTTTCTTGAAATTATTTAACAGGAGAAAACCTAAACAGCAAACAGGAAGATGGTCTATTATAAAGTGCTTAAATGTCTCAAGTTGATCAAATGCAAAAATTCTTTATTGGTCAGCAATAGATATAAATGGACACATTAGAAATAATATAGCTCATACCTGTCCAAAATGAAACAGTGCCTCAGCAGTTTAATTTTGATAGTCAATATGCTATACTTTATTGACTAGGACACCTGACAACACTCAATAATAATGTCAAAGTGTAACGATAATAGGGAAATCATGGCATCTTAATTACTTTTGTTTTACCAGTACTTCTAACTTATATTTTCCTTAAACGTTAGTGTCACTTTTAGATTAACTAATAGTAAATTCTTGAAATAAATCTCTGACAGAAGATTTAACTTTGTTCCAGAAAAACGAATGAAGTCATGGAACCAGTAATTTTATTTCACAGAAAGGCTAGGAGAAGTCTAACATGTAACATTTCATTAATTCAACAATTATTTATTAAGCATCCATGCATCTTCTAAAGGGACAGAGGCCTCTACCCACACAGAGTAGAGTGGAGTACAGTAAACTATAGTACAGTAGATCACAGTAGAGTAGACTACAGTAGAGTACAATAGAGTAGGGTAGAGTAGGATAGAGTATAGTACAGTATAGAGTGAAGTACAGTACAGTGAAGTACCAGTAGAGTAGGGAAGAGTACAGTAGAGTTGAGTAGACTAGAGTACAGTACAGTAGAGTAGGGTAGAGTGGAGTACAGTAGAGTACAGTGAAGTAGAGTAGAAAACAGTAGAAGGTGGTAGGGTAGAGTAGAATACAGTAGAGTGGATTATAGTACAGTAGAGTAGAGTGGAGTGGAGTACAGTAGAGTAGAGTGGAGTAGAGTAGGGTAGAGTAGAGGACAGTAGAGTAGATTAAAGTACAGTAAAGTACAGTAGAACAGAGTGGAGTAAAGTACAGCAGACTGGAGTATAGTCTAGTACAGTAGAATATAATACAATACAGTATAGTGGAGTAGAGTACAGTACAGTAGAGTGGGGGTACAGTAGAGTAGAAGACAGATTACAGTAAAGTACAGTAGAATGCAGCAGAGCAGAGGGGAGTATAGTAGAGGAGAGGACAGTAGAGTAGGGGACAGTAGAGTAGGGTAGAGTGGAACAGAGTGGGGGTACAGTAGAGTAGAAGACAGATTACAGTAAAGTACAGTAGAATGCAGTAGAGCAGAGGGGAGTATAGTAGAGGAGAGGACAGTAG
>NW_012116899.1:603504-608594 GCF_000951035.1 Colobus angolensis palliatus
AATACAATACAGTATAGTGGAGTAGAGTACAGTACAGTAGAGTGGGGGTACAGTAGAGTAGAAGACAGATTACAGTAAAGTACAGTAGAATGCAGTAGAGCAGAGGGGAGTATAGTAGAGGAGAGGACAGTAGAGTAGGGGACAGTAGAGTAGGGTAGAGTGGAACACAGTAGACTGGAATAGAGTAGAGTGGAGTACAGTAAAGTAGAATGGAGTAGAGTAGGGTAGAATGGAATAGACTGCAGTAGAGTGGAACAGAGTAGAGTGGAATACAGTAGAATGGGCATTTCTTACCAACACCGCTCTGCCCTGAAGAGGTTTTGCCCTGTCTATGGATGGCTGCAGACTGTAGTATTCAGTACATCGGTTTCCACCAGATCTGTCCAGGCTATACCCATCCCACTCCCACTTCTCAGCCCCCCACTCTCAGCCCTGACAGGGTACCCATGGCATCCCAAGACATCAGCTAATTTTGTGGTAGCCTCCTTCATTCTCTCAGGGCTCTCTGCCTTCCTCTCTCACAATTTGTTCATTTGTGGAGGAAATATTTATTGAGTACATACTCTGTGCCCAGGACTGCGTTCTATTCCTAGAAGTGAGCAAAACAGACACAGCCTCTGCCCTGGAAATCCACAGTCCGCAGCCCTCTCAGGCAAGCCTCAACCAAATAGTCACAGAAACACATCCTAGTTACCTACTGTGAATGAGCTATGAATAAAGATTAACATGAGACTATTATCAAGGATCCCTCAGCTACTTTGGGGAGGTGAGGAAGAGCCAGGGCTGCCTGAGGATGAGGCTGTGAGCCTCTGAGGAGCAGCAGCAACTAACTGGCTGAAAGGCTGGAAAGGTGGTCAGACCAAAGAAGGGGAATGTCCCAAGACCCTCAGTAGGAAAAGAGTATTCTTTCTCTCTCTTTTTTTTCTTTTCTTATTGAGACGGAGTCTTGCTCTGTCTTGCTCAGGCTGGAATGCAGTGGTGCAATCTCAGTTCACTTTAGCAGCCTCAGCCTCCTGGGTTCAAGCGATTCCCCTGGCTCAGCCTCCCAAGTAGCTGGGACTACAGGCATGCATCACCACACCCGGCTAATTTTGTATTTTCAGTAGAGACGGGGGTTTCACCATGTTGGCCAGGCTGGTCTTGAACTCCTGACTTCAGGTGATCCACCTGCCTGGGCCTCCCAAAGTGCTGGGATTACAGGTGTGAGCTACCACACCTGGCCTCTCTTTTCTAACTCTGAATTGTCTCTTATAATTATCCCCAACAAAAAAGCTTGGGGAAAAAAACAACAACAAAAAGCAGAATCTGCATCTACAAGAACTGTAATTCTTGTAGCTGAGGAAAAGATCCAGAAGTTCAGGGAGGGAGTAATTTCACATATACAGGGTTTGGAGAGGTGTGGTACTGACGCTCAGTTATGGCCTGGTATTCTCTGTTTCCCTGGCATGGCTGCTGCAGTATGCCTTTCAGCAGGGCACAGCACGCCCAGCTTAAGACTGCACTTCCCAGTGTCCTTTGCAACCAGGTGGGGCCACGTGACTAAGCTCCGATGAATTTAAGGAGAAATCCTCGTCACTTTCTTTGAGGGAAGTTATTAATGCTTATTTTCCACTTCCTAATCTTCCACTTTCTTCTGTTTTTGTTTTTGTTTTTGTTTTTGAGAAGGAATCTTGCTCTGTTGCCCAGGATAGAGTGCAGTGGTGCAATCTCCATTCACTGCAACCTCTGCCTCCCGGTTCAAGCAATTCTCCTGCTCCAGCCTCCTGAGTAGCTGCGATTACGCACCCACGACCACGTCCAGCTAATTTTTGTATTTTTAAGAGATAGGTTTCACCATGTTGGCTAGGTTGGTCTCAAACTCCTGACCTCAAGTGGCTCATCCACCTCAGCCTCCCACATTGCTGGGATTACAGGCATGAGCCACTGTGCCCGGCCCCATCCCTTCACTTTCCCAGGGGTAGGAGCATACATGTGGTACTAGGAAGCCAGCTGCTGTGGTGGGGTTAAGGACAAGAGGTGAGATAATCTTAACAGAGAAGGTGCCTGGGTTCCTAGGAGCCCAGAGGAGCAGAACTACCTCCCTAGTCTAGACAGTTCCATGAGAGAAGCCCACTGTCATCTCGTATTTTGGGGTCTAAGTTTGCCTGTTCCTCAATTAACACAAGAGAGGTTATCTTATTCAATTATTTTGTCTTTACAATGCCAACCAAAACAAAAGTCGTAACAAAAGTCATAATGGAAAAGATAAAGAAATTTGATTACATAAAAATTGTGTAGGGCTGGGTGCTGTGGCTCATGCCTGTAATCCCAGCACTTTGGGAGGCCAAGGCAGGCAGATCACGAGGTCAGGAGTTCGAGACCGGCCTGGTGAAACCTCATTTGTACTAAAAATACAAAAAATTAGCCGGGCATGGTGGCACACATCTGTAATCCCAGCTACTTGGGATGCTGAGGCAGGATAATCGCTTGAATTCAGGAGGCGGAGGTTGCAGTGAGCCAAGACCACCACTTCACTCCAGCCTGGGTGATAAAGCGAGACTCTGTCTCGAAGAAAAAAAAATTGTGCAGGTTAGCAAACACCACAAGCAAAATCAAATGCCAAATGATGAAACTGGAAAACAATATTTGCAATGCATGACAGACTAAAGGCTAATATCCCATACATTTTATTAAGCATTTACTACTCATCAGGCACTGTGCTGAGTGCTTCATGAGGACTGTCCTGATTGAGACTGACTTCAAACTTCAACCCTGTGTGTAGGTGCCATACAGCACAACAATTAATCATAGGCTCTGAATTTGCCACTAATTTACTATGTGGTCCTGGAGAAGTGAACTAAAATGAGGATAATAGTCCGTTCTTTATGGGATTGTTTACAAAAATTAAAAGAGACAGGACTGCTGTGAATGGTTAGGCAGGTTGTGCCTGAAGGAAGGCAAACTACTAAGGGAATAAGTAAGGCTGAAATCCAATGCTTGTTCTCAAGCCCTGTGCCCCACCACAGGGTGGTACCAGCCCAAGGAAAACGTGCCTCTTTCTTATTTGCTCCAAGGCACCATATGAACTAGCAGCCCTGACATGAGAGAATTGCTTAGAAAAGTACCTGCCGTAAGTGGCCCATGTAAGTTACAATTACTATTAGCATTATTGTTCTTATTCTCCAGATGAGAAAACCAAAGCTTACAGAAGCCATGTAGTTCGCCCATCACAGGGCTAATGCAAAGACTCTTGTCAATGCATAACAAAAATTCAAACAACCCTGGCTGGGCGCGGTGGTTCACACCTGTAATCCCAGCACTTTGGGAGGCCGAGGCGAGTGGATCACAAGGTCAGGAGGTCGAGACCAGCCTGGCCAATATGGTGAAACTCTGCCTCTACTAAAAAAATACAAAAATTAGCGGGGCATGATGGCAGGCACCTGTAATCTCAGCTACTCAGGAGCCTGAGGCAGGAGGATTGCTTGAACCTGGGAAGTGGAGGTTGCAGTGAGCCGAGATCATACTGCTGCACTCCAGCCTAGGCGACAGTGAGCCTCTGTCCCCCAAAAAAAAAAAAATAAAAAATTCAAACAACCCAACAAGAACATGCAAAGGACATTGATCACAGAAAAAGAATAAATATATGAGGAGATACAGAAACTTACTCATAATTAAACAAGAGGAAGTTAAAACAATAAAATGTTTCTCACTATAAGTTTAGTTAACTTTGATTATACTCAACATTGAAAAAGTGTGTGCTGCGCATGGTGGCTCATGCCTGTAATCCCCACACTTTGGGAGGCTGAGGCAAGAGGATTGCTTGAACCCAGAAGTTTGAGGCCCGCCTGGGCAACATAGGGAGTCCTTGTCACACAAAAAATTTTAAAATGAGCCTGGTGTGGTAGCACATACCTGTGGTCCCAGCTACTTGGGAGAATGAGGTGGGAGGATCGCTTGGGTCACGGAGGTCGAGGCTGCAGTGAGCCGTGCTTGTGCCACTGCACTCCAGCCTGGGCAACACAGAAAGAACCTATCTCAGACACACACAAAAAGACTTTGATTCTGATGTTCCTCTCAGATCTCCCCAACTTGGGAATTACTAGTTTATCATTTACGTCGATAAAGCAACATTTCTTTTCATTTTAAAGGTTTGAAATAGTTAATTACGCTCCCAAACTCGACAGTGTCAGAATCACTGGGGGGAGGAAGGAGGAGGTTAAAAAGTACATAGCCTGCAGGCATCCCACCCTAGAGATACAGACTCTCTTGGAGACTTGGCATCTTGGGCGGTGCCAAGGAATCTGCATTTTAACAAACTCCCTGAAAGACTCCACACTAGGACTGGGAGGCACTGGTTGGAAAATTAGGTCAGTTCAGCTTCTCCAATCTCAACCCTGGCTAGTGGGGTTGATCCATGTAGATCTAGAATCAGGAAGCAGCCATACAATCAAGGTTGTCACCAATATTATCACGGTCGACAACAGCAGCAGCAGCAGCGGTATCTTAGTTGTTGTCATAGTCATCATCATCGTCATCATCATCAAAAACATCTATGGGTTCCTATTATGTGAAAGGCAGTCACTAACTTTAAAAAGCAGAAACGAAGCAGAGGGCTGTAGGATATAAAGGCTGTGACAGCTGGGACTAGAAGAATGGGTCTGGATTCAATTGGAAGTTGATTAAGAAGAGGTATGGTAAGTCAGTAAAATACATCTGTCACTTATACAAAGATATTTTATATATAATGTAGGCCAGCAAACTGATGAAGCCGCTGATTTGATTTGATTTTTTTGAGAGAGGGTCTTGCTCTATCACCTATGCTGGTGTGCAATGTCACAATCATAGCTCACTGTAGCTTCCACCTCCAAGGCTCAAGTGATCCTCCCACCTTGGCATCCCAAAGTGCTGAGATTACAGATGTGAGCCACCACACCCGGCCCATGCCTTTCTGTAAGAGAGAAGAATTCAGTCTTTCCAGAAGAAAACTTCTATCTTCATAAAGATCATGTGCATGACTGGGTGAGGATTTGCAAATTAGCATATCTTGTAGATAAGTTTTGCTCATTTGAAAGCCTAATTTGGTCTCAAAAGACAAGATTATTTCAGTTTTC
>NW_012116899.1:609358-619859 GCF_000951035.1 Colobus angolensis palliatus
CCTTTCCTTCCTTTCCTTCCTCTCTTCCTTCCTTCCTTCCTTCCTTCCTTCCTTCCTTCCTTCCATTCCTTCCCTCCCTCCCTCCCTCCTTCCTTCCTTCCTTCTTTTCTTTCTTTCTTTTCTTTTGTGAGGCAGTCTCACTCTGTCGTCGAGGCTGGAGTGCAGTACAATGACCTCAGCTCACTGCAACCTCCACCTCCCAGTTTAAGCTTGTGCCTCAGCCCTCTTGAGTAGCTGGGATTACAGACATGCGCCATCACGCCCAGCTAATTTTTGTATTTTTAGTAGAGACAGGATTTCACCATATTGGCCAGGCTGGTAAGTAATCTGCCCACCTCAGCCTCCCAAAGTGCTGGGATTACAGGCGTGAGCCACCGCGCCCAGCCAAGACAAAAGATTTTCATAATTATTGTCCAGTAACAGTAGTCAGGGACACGAAATCCTTTCTCTATTCCTTTTTGATATTATCTGGGATTATACTTAGGTTGGTGCAAAAGTAATTGCGGTTTTTGCCATGAACAGTAATGGCAAAAAAGTTTTAATGGCAAAAACTGCAATTACTTTTATGCCAACCTAATATCTGCATAAATTCACAACAGATCCTAGGATTACTTAAGATGGCTTTTGGAAGCCAATATTTATTGAATAAAAGGTAGCAAGGCCAGGCACAGTGGCTCATGCCTATACTCCCAGCACTTTGGGAGGCCGAAGTGGGAGTAAAGCTTGAGCCCAGGGGTTCAAGATTAGCTTGGGCAACATAGTGAGACCCTGCCTCTACTCAAATACAAAGAAATTAAAAGATTAGCCGGGAGTGCTGGCATGTGCCTGTGGTCCCAGCTACTTGGGAGGCTGAAGTGGGAGGATCACTTGAGCCAGGGAGTTCGAGGCCGCAGTGAGCCAAGATGGCACCACTGCACTCCAGCCTGAGTGACAGAGGGAGACTCTGTCTCAAAATAAAAAATAAAAATAAAATAAAAAGTTAGCCAAACCTATCAAATGGGGCAATTAAATACCCTTTTCCATTCCCATATAGACACATGAGAGCTGCAATTCTTCATGCTGGTTTTTTTATTTGTTTGTTTTTTGAGACAAAGTCTTGCTCTGTCCCCCAAGCTAGAGTGCAGGGGCGCGATCTTGCTCATTGCAACCTCTGCCTCCCGGGTTCAAGCAATTCTTGTGCCTCAGCCTCTCGAGTAGCTGGGACTACAGGCACATGCCACCACACCCGGCTAATTGTTTTGTATTTTAGTAGAGACGGGGTTTCAGCGTGTTGCCCAGGCTGGTCTCAAAATCCTGAGCTCAGGCAATCTGCCCGCTTTGGCCTCCCTAAGGATTAGGATCACAGGTGTGAGCCACGATGCCTGGCATGCTGGTTTGAAAAAGTTCATGAAACGGAATTTGTTTTACTAATTTAGAACATCCTTTGAAAATAATCCTCATTAAATTTAATATCACTTTGCTTCTATACTGATCATAATAGTTCTATCCTTATTGAAGATCTATTTTTAGGTTTGGATCTTTGGTAATCAATGAAATTAACTTGTATTACAGTATTTATGCTTATATTTTAAAACATTTGAAACATTACATAAGAAAACAATTTTTTTTTTTTGAGACAGAGTCTCGCTCTGTTGCCCAGGCTGGAGTGCAGTGGCGCGATCTCGGCTCACTGCAAGCTCTGCCTCCTGGGTTCAAGCGATTCTCATGCCTCAGCCTCCCGAGTAGCTGGGATTACAGGCATGCACCACTACACCCAGCTAATTTTTGTATTTTGAGTAGAGCCAAGGTTTCACCATGCTGGCCAGGCTGGTCTCGAACTCCTTACCTCAAGTGATCTGCCCGCCTCCACCTCCCAAAGTGCTGGGATTACAGGCGGTGAGCCACAGTGTCCAGCCAGGAAACAATTTTATCAGTACAATTAATGATCTATTTATATTGTTTACCTTCTGTTTACGGCAAGTGATCTTTCAAATTTTTAATTTACGGTAATGCTGTATGGTTTCTTTTTCAAAAAATAGGGCCAAGTGTGGTGGCTCACGCCTGTAATCCCAGCACTTTGGGAGGCTGTGGTGGGCAGATCGCTTATGCTCGGGAATTCAAGACCATCCTGGGCAACACAGCAAAACTCTGTCTCTACTAAAAATACCAAAACTTAGCCAGGTGTAGTGGTACGCACCTGTGGTCCCAGCTACTCTGGAAGCTGAGGTGGGAGGATTGCTCGAACTCAGGAGGTGGAGGTTGCAGTGAGCCAAGATCGTGCCACTGCACTCCAGCCTGGGTGACAAGAAACCTCACCTCCAAAAAAAAAAGGAGGGGGTGGGTGGGGAGGAAATGGAACTTAAGTTTAAAAATTGAATCTATCAAAAGAAAAACATTAAGTAATTAATAGCATAAGTGGCATACAGAATCAGCAAAACTCATGAAGAGGACATCAGAATGACCAGATTTGGCAAAACTGAGCTTTAGAAGAGTGTGAAGCCATCACAGAGTGCAGACAAGGCTGGCTAAATGAGCTGCCTCTGCTAGGTTCACAAGTGTCATGCAATGGGAGCCACTGAGAGTTGGAAGCACGGGAGGCTCATGACTGGATCTGCCCTCTTAGCAGATCATTATGAGGGTGGTGTAGAGAGAGGATTGGAAGGCACAAGAGGAGGCAGGGAGGCCAGCAAGGGACCGACAGCAGTAATCCAGGAGGGAATGAAGGTGGGTGAACCTCAATGCTGCCAGTGGGACAGAGAGTAAAGTGCTATCATAGCACGGCTTGGTCACTGAGGTAGAAGATCCTTAATTCTCTAGCTTAGATAACTAGATCAACAAGAGACCCTCCATAGAGATCAGCAACAAAGGAGGAGAAGCAGGTTTTCAGAGAATTCTGCAGATGGCCAGGCAAGGTGGCTCACTTCTATAATCCCAGCACTTTGGGAGCCCAAGGAAGGAGGCTCCGTATATTGAGGCCAGGAGTTTGAGACCAGCCTGGGCAACATAGTGAGACTCCAGCTCTACAAAAAATAAAAATTAAAAATTTGCCAGGCATGGTGGTATGTGCCTGTAGTCCTAGCTACTTGAGAGGCTTAGGTGGGAGGATGGCTTGAGCCCAGGAGTCTGAGAGTACAGTGAGCTATATCTCACCACTGTACTCCAGCCTGGGCAACAGAGCAAGACTCCATCTCTAAAGAAAAAAAAAAAAACAGTAACTAAAATTTTTAAAACAGAGGAAGGAATGGAAACCCACCTATATAATTGTTTGCTAGGGCTGCCACAACAAAGTATCATATAGACTGGATGGCTTAAAGAACAGAAATGTGGCCAGGCATGGTGGCTCACGCCTGTAATACCAGCACTTTGGGAGGCCGAGGTGGGAGGATCACCAGAGGTCATGAGGTCAGGAGTTCAGGACCAGCCTGGCCAACATGACAAAACCCTGTCTCTATTGAAAATACAAAAATTAGCTGGGTGTTGTGGCGGATGCCTATAATCCCTGCTACTTGGGAGGCTGAGGCAGGAGAATTGCTTGAAAACCTAGGAGGCAGAGGTTGCAGTGAGCCGAGATCACGCCATTGCATTCCAGCCTGGGTGACAGAGCCAGACTCTATCTCAAAAAACAAAAAAACAAAAACAGAAATGCATTTCCTCATAGTTCTTGGGGCTAGAAGTCCAAGATCAAGGTGTTGGCAGATTGATTTTCCCTGAGGGCCTCTCCCTTGGCTTGCAGAGGGTTGTCTTCCTGTATCTCCACATGTTCTTCACCCTGCACATGTCTGCGTGCAAAAAATTTTTTATATTGTTTTAAAAAATACCATGTAATGCTTTCTAATTTATTCAAGCAACAAACAACAGTTGAAGATGCATTCAAGTCAAGCAGTGGACTGAGCCTGGGGAAATTATGGGGGAGGCAGATCGAGCTATGTTCTAATAGCATGTGTTCCCCAGACAGACTGCCTAGGTTTGAACCTCAGCTGCATACTTATAAGTTGGGGGACCCCAGTGAAGTTACTTAATCTCTTTGTGTCTGTTGCTTTTTCTGTAAAATGTGGATAACAGTTCTTATCCCATAGGATTGCCGTGAGAATTAAATGGGACAATGCACGCAGGGTGCCGAGCACAGTGCCAGCTTTTTAGTACATGTGTCATAACTGTTAGCTCTAAAAATATATGAGCAAAAAGAAGCAGTCCCCATTCTCGGAGAACATCTGGGATAGTTGGTGGCTAACTGCAGAAGTGTTGGTTATTGAAAATGGGGGGCCAGGGAAATCGATGAGTCATCGGGAGAATGCTGGGCCACCCCATCATGATGGAGGGCTTGGGGGAGACTGGAAGAGTGTGGCCAGAGAGTGAAGTCTAATGAAGAAGAAGGAGGGAGAGAAGGCAGAACAGCTAAAAGACTTGAAGGAGTTTTTGGTAAGAGAGAGGAGAAAGAATGTTTAGGCAGGTGCAATAGTGAGCAAAGATGATACCAATCTGCCTTCTGACCCTGAGGTGGGAGGAGTGGAGAGTAATGCGGCCTTCTGTGCTGTGGAGATCACTGCAGGGGAGGACACCATGGGAGGATTCTGGGGGAACCATGATTCAGTCTGGGCAGGGAAGCGCTGCCAGAAAAGATCTCAGATCTCTCATCTTGGAGGAAAGCTGAGGACTCACTGGGAGGCTGGGGCAAAAGCAGAAGGAAGAGTGTGAGAAGTTAGCTGAGGAAGCTCAAGAATGGGGTTAACCAGCTGGAGCCAGGGGCCAGGAAGCATTCCAGAGACATGGGAGGAGTGAGACTCACAAGGGGAAGGGGCTTCAGGTTCAAGCAGAGGAAGGGCAGATGAACAACCTTTGCTCAGGCACAGGAATTGCTGGAGCATCAATATTTTGGCTGACCATTTTTTCTCTTATTTTTCTGGACTAAGTATATGGAACTTCTGTGGGATCCTCAGATGCTTAGGCTTCTAGAATGCTCAGGATTCATCCTTTTTGCTGGTCTTCATATGCCTAATGTTTGCAGTGGGAAGAGGGCCATGGGTCTCTGGTGTCGGCTGGTATATGGCTGGGTGGTTCCTGGGCCATACCCCTGCTTCTGCGTGCCCTGGGTTTCATTTTGGTTCATTCTGTATTTGTAGCTCACTCCAGTCTTCCCCAACTCCCAGGTGGATGAGTGGGGTGACAGGCAGCGGTAGTTTGGTTAATGTCAACATAAAAAGCTTGGAAGGGAAATGGACTCGTGGAACAGAAAATAAATGTCACCTTAGTGGAAAGCTTGCTTTCATGGGGGGAAAGGACTGCTTCAGTTTCCCACCAACACTAGACTCAGTAAGTAAAATGTAAATATTTGTTAAAAGAGCAAATGAATAGTCCTTCTGAGTTCTGTTTCAGTCTGTAAGTCACAGCCTTTGAGGTATCAAAGGAATGGGAGAGAGGTTGTTCAGTTTGCCCCTCTCTAATGACACTACCAACTTTAAAATGAGAACCAAGTGGTCAGAAGTTGGAAAAAAATAGGCTGGGAGCGGTGGCTCACACCTGTAGTCCCAACACTTTGGGCGGCCGAGGCAGGTGGATCATGAGGTCAGGAGTTCAAGACAAGCCTGACCAACATAGTGACACCCAGTCTTTACTAAAAATACAAGAAATTAGCCGGGCGTGGTGGAATCCTAGTTACTCAAGAGGCTGAGGCAGGAGAATGGCTTGAGCCCGGGGAGGCGGAGATTGTGGTGACCTGACATCGCGCCATTGCACTCCAGCTTGGGCAACAAGAGCAAAACCTAGTT
Source organism: Colobus angolensis palliatus (assembly GCF_000951035.1). NCBI lineage: Eukaryota > Metazoa > Chordata > Mammalia > Primates > Cercopithecidae > Colobus > Colobus angolensis. The sequence goes on from NW_012116899.1 coordinate 615,103, forward strand.
TCAAAAGAAAAAAAAGAAGTTGGAAAAAATGACACGAGGCCAGGTGCAGAGGCTTACGCCTATCTATAATCCCAGCACTTTGGGAGGCTGAGGCAAGCAGATCACCTGAGGTCAGGAGTTAGAGACCAGCCTGGCCAACATGGTGTAGCCCTATCTCTACTAATAATACAAAAATTAGCTGGTCATGGTGGTGGGCGCCTGTAATTCCAGCTACTTGGGAGGCTGAGGCAGGAGAATCGCTTGAACCTGGGAGGCGGAAGTTGCAGTGAGTCAAGATTGTGCCACTGTACTCCAGCTTGAGTGATGGGACAAGACTCTACCTCAAAAAAAAAAAAAAAAAAAGACACCAAATAAGGAATCAGGTAGTGGATCCAGCTTCAGTTATCTCAATATCTTTCCTTAAATAAAGCATCCTTTCCTCATCAAAACAATAAATGCACTAATTAACTTTACATATTTTGGTCTCTTACTCTAAAAGCTGTATTCTCCTATCACATTTCAAGTTTTCTTGCATTATTTTCTCACCTCCTTTTTCATCTCTACTTGTACCAAAGTTTGCTTGTTTTTCATCTTATCCTAACGTCTTGTTTCATAAAGGCCAAACTTTCCTACATTGTACTGAAAACAAAAGCAGACACTTTCTAAAATCTTCCCACCACTCTAGTAAATTATTTTCAGAGTGGGGCATTTTCTCCAAAATTGGATAATGCTTCTACTCTTTTTTGCTACAGAAATTTTTCCCAGGTCCCATTTTGGGATTTGTTTGTTTTGTGGGTGTGTACTTTTACACTTTCTTGAATAGGCTCATTTCTGTTCCAACGAGGCGTTTGTAAGTAGCCACTTATTAATTCAACAGATATTGATATTTCAAAAATTGATATTCGCTTATTCTAAAGTGTGCAAGGTGTTTTTAAAGAGTAAATTATAAGGCCGGGTGCAGTGGCTCATGCCTGTAATCCTAGCACTTTGGGAGGCCCAGGTAGGCGGATCGCTTGAGGTCCAGAGTTTGAGACCTGCCCGGGCAATGTGGTAAAACCCCGTCTCTACTAAAAACAATACAAAAAATTAGCCGGTTGTGGTGGCAGGCGCCTGTAATCCCAGCTACTCGCGAGGCTGAAGTAAGAGAATCACTTGAACCCGAGAGGCGGAGCTTGCAGTGAGCCGAGCTGCACTCCACGCCTGGGCGACAGAGTGAGACTCCGTCTCAAAAAATATAATAATAATAATAATTACAAAGATTCATCTTCAAAGAGCTTCTGATTTACATACTTGAAGCTGTCGGAAAGGTATACTAACTAGTGCAAAGTAGAAAGCTAGATAGGAGACACGGGTAGATTGCTATTTGTGTTTTTTTTTCACCGATATGAGTAAATCACGGTGCTGAGACGGGAAGGACTGATTCTGCACCCAGCATGATGTTGGCCTAAGTTGGCAGCCATTCAAAGTTAAGAGCACTGAGGCTATTCTCAATTTATATTACTGTTTTCTTCCTTTGGAAATATGTAAAAATGTTAACAAACACTAATGTGCCAATATTTCTAGGATGCTGGAAATTAATGAGTGTAATACATTTTACATTCCATTACAGTATTTATTAAAAATGACTACATTCCATTATAATTCACTATTGCTGCTCTGCCATTTCAAAGAAGCAACAAGAATGTTACCAAACAGCAGTGGAAAATAAATGAGATGTTTTCTTTGGGTTGAATAATTTCCCAAAATGTTTTATTTTCCAGTGATGAAAACATGCAACTGTCTACTATTCTCTTTTTTTTTTTTTTTTTTTTTTTTTTTTTTTTTTTTGCGACGGAGTCTCGCTCCGTCGCCCAGGCTGGAGTGCAATGGCGCGACCTCGGCTCACTGCAACCTCAGCCTTCCAGGTTCAAGCGATTCTCCTGCCTCAGCCTCCCCAGTAGCTAGAATTACAGACGCCCACCACCATACCCGGCTAATTTTTGTATTTTAGTAGAGATGGGTTTCACCATGTTGACCAGACTGGTCTCTAACTCCTGACCTCAAGTGATCCGTCCGCCTCAGCCTCCCAAAGTGCTGGTATTACAGCCGTGAGCCCCTGCGCCCGGTCTGCAACTGCCTACCTTTTTTTTTTTTTTTCTGAGACGGAGTCTCACTCGGTTGCCCAGGCTGGAGTGCAATGGCGCGATCTCGGCTCACTGCAACCTCTGCCTCCCGGGTTCAAGCAATTCTCCTGTCTCAGCCTCCCGAGTAGCTGGGACTACAGGTGCCTGCCACCACACCCAGCTAATTTTTGTATTTTTAGTAGAGACGGGGTTGCACCTTGTTGGTAAGGCTATTCTTATTTTACATTGGCATAGGTGTCTTAATCAATTGCCTTGATTATATTGTAAAAGGCAATTTAACAAAACATTTTTACAGATAACTTGCATTTTAAACACAGTTTTTATCTGTTTATTTAAGTTCATCAAATGCTTTTTTTGTTTAATTAAAAAAACAGAGACCAAAAACTTTATTTTGATTTTGACATTCAATAATTTAGGCCATGAACAATAAAAATTGTATCTAATTAATACGTAACTGAAAATAGATATGAAAACGTAACTTCCAAACCCCTAGAGGGGGCGTCCACCCCACAGATCCCTACAGAGATGTATGCTGTAACAGAAGTGAAGAGTCGCTAGGTGGCTCTATCATTTTTAAATAAAACTAAGGTACACACACACACACACACACACACACACACACACTAACCTACAGTTAAGAAACAAAATAACCCACGCAGGTAGAACCTTTAATCAAAACAAGAAAGAATAATGTGACATCGTGGTCTCTTATTCAGAATAATTTGGAGCTATTGGGCTAAGAATTTGACTCTAAAGAAAAACTGCAAAGTATGTATGGGCAAGCAATCTGCTAAAAGATAAATTATTATATTTTTAAGGACATAAATTACTACAGGGAGATGGTTTCAAACTTTGTGTAATTTATTGTCATCTAGGTTCCCAGCTTTTCTTTCGGAATTTCTCTTTTTAGTTTAGAACTTTACATTTAAGAACAAATATTAAAGTTCAGTATCATAACTTATTTTAAAATGTTTTCCAAGCCAGGCACGGTGGCTCACGCCTGTAATCCCAGTACTTTGGGAAACCAAAGCGGGTGGATCATCTGAGGTCAGAAGTTCGAGACCAGCCTGGCCAACATAGTGAAACCCTGTCTCTGCTAAAAATACAAAAATTAGCTTGGTGTGGTGGCGGGCGCCTGTAATCCCAGCTACTCTGGAGGCTGAGGCAGGAGAATCACTTGAACCCCATAGGCAGAAGTTGCGGTGAGCCGGAGATCACGCCATTGCACCCTGGACAACAGACCAAGACTTCGTCTCAAAAAAACAACAAAAAATGTTTTCCAATTTCCAATTTCCTGTCATAGTTGTCATCTTTATTTTAAAAAGAAAATCATTTCATTTTAGGCCATTTAGGAAGAAAAAAATAACACTGGGCTTATCTAAATTATGAAAACATTTTAGATCCTTGAACCAAAATACAATTAAGACAAACACTATTCTTTTCTACAGCATTTGCCTGAAGATTGAATAGAAACAGTGCTTTAAAGGGTTGACAATAATTTCTTTCTGGTCCCAGAAAAGGCGACTAAATAGTGACATGTGAAGTGTGATTTGCATTTTAAGTATCCAAATTTGCTGATTAAATATTTTTGGATTTCATTTTTAAGAGGTGAGACACCAGAAGAAAAAAAATTCCTCCAAAATACATAACTAGTTTCATCATGAAAATAAATGCCTTGGAGAAGGGAAGTTTCCGAATGATTAAATATTCTGAACTGCCAGTCGGCAATTGGCAAATAGAAAAAAACGTTTTCCCTCTCCCTCTCGTTTAAATGAAAACCTCGGACCTGTCATGTATTAAGAACACATATAGGAATACTTTTAACAGTAAAAGAAACAATTTTCTTATTGTTGTTCTGAGCCAATCGAGGATGATTACGTGGAATGGGAGGTCGCCACAGTATTTTACAAGTTTTATTTGTTTTCCCTGGCAGGGAGATGCATTAAAAAAAATTAGCAAAAGTAGAGGGCAAGTCATAGATTTCCCCGTTAGATGAGACTGTTTTTATAAATGAGCGCTTATTGCACAGTTTATACTACTTAAAACTGGGAAACTTTCGGGTTTAAAATGCCAATTCCGAAGCTACTTATTTAAATATCTTTGAAAACATTCACCTTTATGTCTTTGAAGATAACAAATCACAACGAAAGCCCGTACAAACCGCACAGAAAACGAACAAATGCTTCCCGAATGTGAGCGAACCTACAGTTTGGTTAGAAAAACTCAACACTGATTTCCGTTCCTCCCATCACAAAATCCCTGAGAAGGGGACACGCCAAAGGGGCCCGTTAATAACTTCTACCGTATACCCCAAAGCACTATAAATCACATCGACTATTTTCGACTGGAAGCCGATCGGTTGAGACTAGACGTGAATACTGAAACTCGATGACAAAAGGTTAGGAGGAAAGAGGTAGAAAAGGCAAAGGGCGACTAGGCAGGTGGCCCGAGCGGCCACCCCAACTTAACTTTTTAGAAATCATTCGTACTGTTTACGGGTTATCTTCTCTTTAATATTCGTGGTGTTAAGAAACGTGGGCTAGGAACGGGGTGCTGCTTTTCGCCCGAAACCTGGAGGCGCCGGCCTCCCCGAGGCTCCTGGCCCGGGTAGAGGGGTGGTAGGGGCGGGGCGGGCTGGCTTCGGGTTTGGGCGCG
>NW_012116899.1:620514-622262 GCF_000951035.1 Colobus angolensis palliatus
GCCCGCGGGGCCCGGGGAACTGGGCTGGCTGTCCATGGCCAGCCGCGAGGACCTGATGAAGATGGTGCGGCCGCCCTACTCGTATTCGGCGCTTATTGCCATGGCCATTCAGAGCGCGCCCGAGCGCAAGCTCACGCTCAGCCACATTTACCAGTTCGTCGCCGACAGCTTCCCCTTCTACCAGCGCAGCAAGGCCGGCTGGCAGAACTCCATCCGCCACAACCTGTCGCTCAACGACTGCTTCAAGAAGGTGCCCCGCGACGAGGACGACCCAGGTGAGGGCCGCCGGCAGGTGCTTTCCAGCCGGGGAGGGCGGACGCGGGGCGCGAGGGCCGGCGCCGAGGTCGGTGTGCGGCTGGAAGATCTGCCAGGAGTCTTCTTGTCCAGGCTGCGGGTGGGAGCGGGTGGAGAAATACAAAGGGAAGGAGCAGGGGATCTTCGGGAGGAAGACTCAGTGAGAAAGAAGCTTGACCTTTACATCCACTCGCAGAGGCCAGCCAATTAGAGAAACGAAAAAAATCTGTATCCCAGAACAGGAGGCTACCCCTGGGTGGTGTTTATCAGGCCTTTTGAAGGGAGGGTCTACTTACAAGTAAGCTCTCAAATAAGGGATTGTTATAAAGGGATCCACGTGAGCTGGGATTTCCATCACGTTTCGCAGAAGACGGGATGGGAGAACTGGGGGCCAGCCCGGCTGTCCCTAGGTGCACTTCCTCCTCATCGGGTTCCAGAGAGGCTCACTGTGTCCTGAATAGAGCAAGTACGGTGCCTACCTCTAGAGATAGTGGCACGGGCATCATGAGACGGGGGTCTCGAATGGGACAACTTTAGCAGGGATGTCCTGCAAATTGCAGTTTGAGTACCTTAACTAGTTAGAAATTTAGAAATGAAGATCCCAAATTTGCTGCGGTTTTGGTCTAAGCCCAGTTGCTCCTGGAATGAGGAGGTCTGTGTTACAGTGGAGTGAATGTTGCCTGCTCTGAGCGGTGGAGGTGGAGAAATGATTAAGAAGAAGAGAGAAACGGAATCCTACTTGAGGCTTTCAGAAGGAACCCAGAACAAGGAAAGGGGAAGGGGGTTGTGATAGAAAAAAGAGAAGAGAGATGAAACCACTTTAGTTGCACATTACAGAGATCCAGGATTTTGTGTAAATTATGTGAATATTCTGGAGCTCAGAATGAGCTCATCCCTGAAGTCACTGTAGAGCGCCACTGTCCAAGGGAAATACAATGCAAACTAAATAATCCAAAATATTGTTTCAACATATAACAAATATGAAAATTACTAATGAGATTCTTTGTTATTTTCTCGGTACTAAGTCTTCAAAATCCCATGTGTATTTTACACTACATCTTAATTTGGACTAGCCATACTTCAGGTGCCCAATAATCGTGTGTGGCTAGTGGCTACCGTATTGGGCAGGGTATGCAGTTCTAGAAGATGCATCCTCTTGATTTGGCTTTTGTACCACCCAAGATTATCATGTAAATTGTCATGTAAACTTTTCTGGACTTTATCCTAAAAGTTCAAGGGTCTATGGCTAGTTTTTTTGTCAAAAAAGTTGGTACCAATGTGGCACAATATACATATCCAGATAGGTGGAGATATTATTGAAATTGTAGTTATATATATATTTTTTTCCTGTAACTATTGGCAGAACATGGTTCAGTGGAGGCAGCCTAGCCCAGTGGTTAGTTAAGAATGCTGAGGGGGTTTTTTTTGAGACAGTTTCATTCCTGTCATCCAGG
>NW_012116899.1:627407-630032 GCF_000951035.1 Colobus angolensis palliatus
AAAAAATGCTGAGTCTGGAGCCAGCCTGCTTACATCCTGACTATCATGACTAACTAGGAATATGACAAGTTACTTACCAGTCTGCACCCCAGTTCTCCTATCTGAAAAGTGGAAGCAATAATACTGTTCTATCGCCATAAAGCTGTGAGGAATAGCTGAGGTTATCCGTGTGAGGCACTTACCACAAGATAAGCATTCTACAGCACTCTCAAACATCGGATTCTTTTTGCCAGAAGTGAAAAAAAAAGCTTTTGGGAGATAAAATCCTCCAAGATGATAGATCTTTTCTACCTCACTTTTGGTAAATAGAACAAAACTAGCATTACATGCAGAAAAATGAGGCCCTGGTGTCTGAAATTTATTTACCCAATGGGTGAAACATTTGCAGGATTTGTAGGGGCAGGTCCTGCCCAAAATGAAGAGGGGATGTAGGTTCTAGGAGCTTCCTCATACTCAAAATTTATGCCATCCAATGCATAGTTAAAACAATTGCTCAGTAATAATTTTTTTGTCATTTTGAGATTGCCTTTCTCCAGTGGGGCATTTTTCTCAGAGGTGAAGAAGTATGCACTTTCAACGAATAATAATTATAAGTGCTGTTTTTGCACTGCTTACTGCGTGCCAGCTAGTATGCTGATATAGTTAATCCTCACAGTCAATCCACTAAATTAGTACTATCCTTATCTCTATTTTATAAATAAAGGGAGGCTCAAATTTTTTTTTTTTTTTTTTGTAGACATCTCACTATGTTGGCCCAGTCTAAGGCTCAACTTTAAGTAGCATCAGGATTCCATGACTTTGCACGGTCATACAATTTGGATCTAGAGTTAGTGAAGGTGTTACATGATTTAATTACAAGTGTCTCAGAAATGAAATTAGGTCTTCAGATTTAAGTAGTAGACACCACCAGGAGGAGGTAGAGGTGGCCAGAACATTTTTGTTCTGGATTTCTGTCTGAAGCAAAGAGTAACATTTTCCCCAAAAGAGGATTGGTTTGAATATTAGAGTGAATTGAGCATCTTTGTCAGCATCTAATGAGAGTCTGCTCTCCTCCTCCCAGAAATGAAGCTGAGTAAACAAGCATAAAATAGGTCCTTCTCTCACTTGGTTTTTCTCATCTTCTCAGGAAAGGGTAATTATTGGACTCTGGACCCAAACTGTGAGAAAATGTTTGACAACGGGAACTTCCGTCGGAAGCGAAAGCGCCGCTCTGAGGCCAGCAATGGCTCCACAGTGGCTGCCGGGACATCAAAGTCCGAAGAAGGGCTCTCCTCAGGATTGGGGTCTGGAGTGGGTGGGAAGCCAGAAGAAGAGAGCCCCTCCACTCTGCTGAGGCCTTCCCACTCCCCAGAGCCTCCGGAGGGCACCAAGAGTACTGCCTCATCTCCTGGAGGACCCATGCTCACCTCCACCCCTTGTCTCAACACTTTCTTCAGCAGCCTCAGCTCCTTGAGTGTCAGCAGCAGTGTGAGTACCCAGCGGGCTCTCCCTGGCAGCCGCCACCTAGGGATCCAGGGGGCCCAGCTGCCCTCCAGCAGCATGTTCTCCCCGACCTCCATCTCAGAGGCCTCAGCAGACACCTTGCAACTGAGCAATAGCACCAGCAATAGCACCGGCCAGAGATCTTCCTATTACAGCCCTTTCCCTGCCAGCACCAGCGGGGGCCAAAGCAGCCCCTTCAGCAGCCCTTTCCACAACTTTAGCATGGTCAACAGCCTCATCTACCCCCGAGAGGGCTCTGAGGTGTAGAGCAGGCTCTCAGACTTGAGTATGCACACCTGAGGCGTGCACACATGCTGATGAGAATGCAGATTCCAAGTCAGTAGGTCTGGGGGAGGACCTGAGTTGTACGTTTCTGTCAAGTTCCTGGGTGATCTTGTGGTCCTGGTCCTTTGACCACACTTGGAGTAACAAGGGTGTAGTAGATAACTCTTTCTACAACCCAGCGAGCTTTTACAGTTTTCTCTGCATGTGGGCCTCTCCAGAGAGAAATCGGTTTCACTCTCTTCTGTGATAGGTAGCCTGTGAACCCCGTGAGGGCGGGGACCACGTCTATTTTGCTTATCACTTATGCCAGGATTGCAAGCTCAAGTGTGTACAGACGGTGAAAAAAACATAAGCCAACGAAGTTACTGGGTGAGAAAACTAACATCAGTGGGCAGCTGAAGCAGTAGAGGGTAGTTGGGACTGGCTAACGGAAGGCTGCTGGGAACAGCTGGTTCTTTCTCTCTCCCATAGCAGCATTCTGATTTTTTTTTTTTTGACAAGAGTCTCGCTCTGTTGCCCAGACTGGAGTGCAGTGGCGCTGAACCTCCGCCTCCTGGGTTCAAGCAGTTCTCCTGCCTCAGTCTCCCGAGTAGCTGGGATTACAGGTGCCCGCCGCCACACCCAGCTAATATTTTATATTTTTAGTAGAGATAGGGTTTCGCCTTGTTGGCCAGGCTGGTCTCAAACTCCTGACCTCAGGTGATCCACCCGCCTCGGCCTCCCAAAGTGCTGGGATTACAGGGGTGAGCCACTGCACCCAGCCAACATTCTGATTTTTATAGAAGAGCCAGATAATCTCAATTTTTGTAGGAAACCTCCAACTTTGTGTCCTTTGCCTCTAAAGATTTTTTTTTTTCG
>NW_012116899.1:630754-641181 GCF_000951035.1 Colobus angolensis palliatus
AAAAAAAAAAAATGCAGCTCACTGCATCCTCAATCTCCTGGGTTCAAGCCATCCCCCTGCCTCAGCCTCCTGAGTAGCTTGGACTGCAGGTGCATGCCACCACACCTAGCTAGGTTTTTTGTATTTTGTATAGAGATGGGGTTTCATTATGTTGTCCAGGCTGGTCTTGAACTCCTGGGCTCAAGCGATCTGCCCACTTCTGCCTCCCAAAGCACTGGGATTAAAGGTGTGAGCCACCACGCTCAGCCAAAATAAAAACTCTTAAATGGAATTTTAGGCCAGGTGCAATGAATGGTCCACACCTGTAATCCCAACACTTTAGGAGACTGAGGTGGGAGGATCACTTGAGTCCAAGAGTTTGAGACCAGCCTGAGCAACACAGCAAGACCGTGTCTACAAAATATTTTTTAAATAATGAAGAAATGGGATTTTATAGTTTTTGATACAATAAACCATTTGTGGTCAGTTTTTAAAAAGATATATTTAATCTTATTTATTTTAGCACTCTGTTACTTCTCAGAGGTATCATTTGAATAATTTTTAAAGTCAACCTTCTAGTGCCCAGTAGAGTGCCTGGTACAGTCATCCACTAGTTGCCGAATGACAGAATTTATTCAGGGCCGGCGCAGTGGCTCAAGCCTGTAACCTCAACACTTTGGGAGGCCTAAGCGGGCAGAGCGCTTGAGCCCAGGAGTTTGAGACCATCCTGGGCAACATGGTAAAACCCCATCTCTACAAAAAATAACAAAAATTAGCTAGGTGTGGTGGCATGCACCTGTAGTCCCAGCTACTTGGGGGGCTGAGGTGGGAGGATCACTTGAACCTGGGAGGTCAAGGCTTCAGTGAGCTGAGATCATGCTACTGTATGACAGCCTGGACAGCCTGGGTGACAAAGTGAGACTCTGTCTCAAAAAAAAACAAATTTTTTATTCAAAAAGTGTTCATTAAAATGCAGATAGTTGTCAAATTTATGGGAATGGTGTTTCACAAAAATGAATTTATCATCCTGTGAGTTGCCTTTGTACCATGTTTTTGGATGTGAGCGTGGCTAGTTTGGGGTTTTAACTTTTTTAGAAACAGGAACAGAAGCACATTGTAAAAAAAAATTAAAATTCCCTGTGTATTTTTTCACCCTGAGACTCTCACAGCATTACTTTAAAAATGTTTTATTTTGAAATATACATACAGAAAACTATTTTTTTAAACAGCTTATTGAGGTACAAATGACATCACCACTACTTAAACATTATGCAGAAAGACAACCAAAGACTACCTACTCCCATAGTATGTGTACAAAAAAAACGGTTTCTATGGATATTTTTGTATATGAAAATATCATGGACTTATATAAATATTGTTTCTAGCACAACTCTATATTTGTAAATTAATTTATAATGTAAACTGGGGCAGCAAAGAAAAGTTTTTCCCAAGAAAGTTCACTGCATGCTGAGAAGAAGAATCACATGAAATAAACTTAAAGTGGGATCACTTCTGGCTTCCTGGGCATTACTGCTTTCCTGTCTTCAGCTTCTTTGTCCTAAAGAACTAGAGATGTGAGCAACGTGGCAACAAACCACTGTGGGAAGAGCAAACGATTGGTTTTCTCATTCCACCTACCCACATCTGAAAAGGCTGGAATGAGACGATTACTCTTCAGGAGGATCTTTAGGCTTATGAGCATTTTGGGGTTTGTTGTTGTTGTTGTTGTTTGAGTCTCACTCTGTTGCCCAGGCTGGAGTGCAGTGGTGCAATCTTGGCTCACTGCATCACTGCAGCCTCCGCCTTGTGGGTTCAAGCAATTCTCCCTTGGCATCCTGAGTATCTGGGACTACAGGCACATGCCGTCACGCCTGGCTAATTTTTGTATTTTTAGTAGAGATGGGGTTTTGCCATGTTGAGCAGGGTGGTCTTGAACTCCTCCTGACTGCCTGCCGGTGATTCACATGCCTCGGTCTCCCAAATTGCTGAGATTACAGGCGTGAGCCACCGCGCCCGGCCAGTTTATTTCTAATAGATTAACGGTTCTGTTATTTAGGTTAAATTGAATTTCAGTGCAGCAGACAATCTCTACTACAGAAAGAAACGGTGCTCTGAGGCCTCATGCCTCAAGGAGATCTCTGCATCCTGGAGTGTGGTCCTTAGGAGGACTGCATGCAGCCCATCATTTCCAAGGAAATAGCTGGAAACTTGCCTCTAACTAGACCAGGGTTTCTCAGTCATCAGCGGTACTGATATTTGGGGCTGGATAATTCTCTATTGTAGAGGTTGTTCTGTGTATAACAGGACATTTAGCAGCACATTTATAAGTTTGAGTAGCTGCCTTCCAGCCCTAGTGAACCATTCAGAGTAAGATGGCAAAGGAGAAGGTGAGGATTAATAAGCAGGTTTCAGATTTCTTTCTTGACACTTTTAGATTCTTCATCCCATTCTTGAACTTACTGGAAAAACAGCAGCCCGGGGGACCAGAGGCTTCAGAGCTGTGAGTCTTTGTACCCCTCCCCCCTCCACCACCACCCTCTCCAGCCCCTGAGGGCACTCACAAGTCCCAAGTCCCTCCCAGGACAAAAAGGGCCAAGCTTTGCTCTGAACCTCAGAGCAAAGTCCCAAGCTGCTTCTCTTCCCTCCAGAGACTTTCCAGACTTGGAAAGATTCTAGATCCTCGGGGTCTAACGGGTTTTTATTTTCTTTAGCTGCTCTGGCAGTTAAACCTTGAGGTTGTTAATGAACCCTCCCCTCCTTCCCTTGTTTTCCTGAGACTGGAGACTTGCTGGCTTCAGGGCTAGAGACCTGGTGGTCTTGCCTTTGTCATGGAAAGCTGTCAGCTGGGGTGTGTGCCGGGTGCTGGCTCCACTGAACAAAGAAGGAATTTCTTGTGAGATTTTAAAACAAAAAAAGGCCACAGAAGACCAGATACCTACTGAATTCCTCCCTACTTTTTTATTCATGATGTCAGGAGATCATCACCAAAACCCTGGGAGGCATGAATAGTAGTCATCATTTTTAAAAAGACAACATTACAATAATAACAACTCACCTATCAGGTGCCAGGCACTACCCTACACATATTAAATAGAAACTAGCTGTACTAACATCCCAAGGACTCTATGAAACGGATACTGTTATTATCCACCTCATCAACAGAATACTAAGGTCTGGGGAGTTTGTATAACTGGGCCGTGGTCACAGATCTAAGTGGTTGCTGCCAGTAAGTGGTGTAACAGGGATTCAAAATTAGGCTGTGTGAGGTCAGAGTCCTCCTGACCTTAACCTACAATAGTGCCTCTCTGTTTCAAAGTGGAGAAGGGAGAGGCACAGAGAGGTTAAGTGACTTGCCAAAAGCCATACAGTTTGTTGGTTCCAGACTTGGGCCTGGAACCCAGGTTCTTCTCCCCGCCCCCCATTCAATAATGTTTCCTTCCAGGCATTTTTTCTGTGTGCTTCCTGAGGTTGAATTTTGGGTCAGGAGCTCCTTTTTGTGAAGACGGGAAGGGAAGTTGCTGTTTCTTGGCATGTCCTCCTCCTCAGGATCAGCTAGCAGCCAGGTCAGTGGCTCAGGTCTCATGCTCTGAAGCTGCCCAGGAAAGCCAGATGATGGGGATGCTGGTAGGGAGCCTGAGCCTCACAGGAAATGTATCCACTGACTCAGCAAATCTCCTTTGGGCACCATGCATCGGCCTGGGCTTTGAGGATACTAAGATGACTAAGACCCATTCTCTGACTTAAGTTGCTCACTACCCAGAAAAAGAGACAGACCCTTAGCAAGCATGATGAAGGGCAGTAACAGATGTGCCCAGGACAGAGAGGATCCCTGGGGCTGCTCTGAGCTTCCCCACCTAGCTATGAGGCTCTGATGGGGAGACAGAATGGTTTAACCTCCTGGAAGAGAAGAGGACAGCTCCCCAGGCGTGGGCCGAGAGGCTGCAACTTCTGCAGGGAGGAGACAGACCAGGATGGTTTCGGGTGTACAAAGCCACGGTGCTTCTGTAGAAGCGACTGGGTCAAGTCATGCGGAACTTGCTTCACGGCCTCAGGCCTTTGCACATGCTTAGAGTCAGTTCCCTCAGCCCTTCCAGCCTCCAGGCACATTCTATTCAAGCTAACCAGTCAGCATCAGCATCAGTATCAGTGTCTATACTCCTGGCTCTCAGCTTTCAGCTCCAGTCCTGTGTGGAGAGACTGACTTCTTTGCATTGCACTTCAAAGGAGGTTCAAGGCTACCTCCTTTGTTGGAGTGTGTTGGATTCTCCCCACTCCCCCCACCCCCCTTTACTTCCTTGAAACTCATTCAGTAAATCACAATGCAGGGATCCCTCTGTTCTGTACTGGGATTAGAAAGCAGGGCATTAACAAGCATGGTATCCTCTTTTCCCTCCCATCTCTAAGGATTATGTCAACTGACCCTACTCTACCACCGTTCACCTTCAACTCTGCACACCTGAGCCTACTCATAAGCACTGTGGCCATAGCCCAGTTATACAAACTCAGTCCTGGGCCTCAGTCTTACCTTCAGTGAAATGATGATAGCAATATCTACTCCACAGGCTTGATGGGAGGGGTAACATTCATCTGTGTGCTGGCCTAACCGAAACAAGAGGGGCCTCTGTGTCTACTCCACTTGTCTCTTCTCAGAAAGTTTGACATCAGTATTATCCATTTTCCATTTTGTTTGTCCAACAACGCTGAGCAGTGAGTATGTTAGCCTTGTATTACAGAAAGGTAAGAACAGAGCAGCAGTCTTGGCAAATAGCCACCAGGATGGAAATCTCATGGGAAAGGGAAGTCCACTCATTCATCAACAACTGCAGTTACCAGGTGAGTCAGTTAATCAATGTCCCAAAAACCTACTAACTCTTATTTTGCTTCCTCTGTTTCTGTCTCACACCCTCCATTCAAGCCTGAAACAAGAACTGCTCCATGATGTCTCAGGGATTCAGCCGCCATCACCACCTCTGTTGACTGGAAGACCATGGCAGCCTCCTCCCTGGGCTCCCAGCCACAACTCTTGGCTCCTTCATGTTCACATTTCGTTCCTTGCTACTATTCCAAGGTCACTCGCCACTTGGAAGCCAGTGTGATATTTATATATAGAGAGACTATTATACTGTTTTCTTGCTTAAAAGCTTCTTCTGTGGCCCTGTATGAACCATAGCTTCTGCCTCTCCCGCCTCTGCCTTACACACTCCCAACCACTCACCGTCTGTAGCCCCTCAAACATCCCAAACTTGTCTTTTTAAGGGTCTTTGCTGTTCTTCCTTCTGCCACAAGAGCTCAATGCCGCATGTCTTCTCTGGCTTCAACTCTTTTCTTTCTTTCTTTTTTTTTTTTTTTAATAGAGACAGAGTCTCACTATGTTACCCGGGCTGGTCTTGAAATCCTTGGCTCAAGCAATTCACCCACCTCAGCCTCCCAAAGTGTCGGGATTATAGGCATGAGCCTCCGTGCCTGACCTGGCTTCAACTCTAAGGCCCCTTTTCCAGAGCAGCTGAACCTGAACATCCTAGGCCCTCCCCACCCCCACCAACTCCCTTCAGGCTGCATTTTATAGATTTTTTTTTTTCTGCCTTTAACTAAGCCTTTGATTTAAATACAGATATTGTAAACAGGATGATTTCTGGAGGTGAGGAGCCAGCAGGGCATGAGGGACCTGTGAAGGCCATGATGTGATTCACCCAGCCACACTCAAGGCGATCCCGTCCATGCGTGTCTTAGCCTGTCTCATCTTTTTTTTTCTTTTCTTTTTCTTTTTCTTTTTCTTTTTTTTTTTGAGACAGGGTCTGGCTCTGTCGCCTAGGCTGGAGTGCAGTGGCACAATCTTGGCTCCCTGCAACCTCTGCTTCCAGGGTTCAAGTGATTCTCTTGCCTCAGCCTCCCAAGTAGCTGGGATTACAGACACCTGCCACCATGCCCGGCTAATTTTTGTATTTTTAGTAGAGACAGGATTTCCCCATGTTGGCCAGTCTGGTCTCAAACTTCCAGCCTCAGTGGTCTGCCTGCCTCGGCTTCCAAAAATGCTGGGATTACATGCATGAGCCACTGTGCCTAGCCATCATCCTAGTTTGTGAGAAAGCCTCTAAGTGAGATCACTGTCGTATTGATCCTAAGAGAGAAGTACTTAGTTCCTCCTCCCCTTTTGGAGAAACTGATGTTCAGGGCATCCATGTTCCCATGACTTTTGTTTATGATACACCCCACTTGCCAGACTGGCATTCTTGGGTAGAGAAAACAGACAGTTATCTTTCTCCTTTGGTTTTATAAGATGGGTAAAATCTCAAGAATTTTTGCTGTGTTTAGCCTGGATTTAGAACTCAGCCATCTCCACTTCCCCACACACTACATCCCCCTTCCCATTTTCATACCTACCCTGTGTCCTCCTCTACTTGAGAGCCTCCGCCAAACACCTGGAGTCTTTGATCATCAACCCTTCAGTTGCCCCCCAGCATTTGCTTAGGTAGAAGACTTTCAAGTTCTCCTCTCCCCCTCTACTAGGTTTTGGGAAAGTAAGAAAACATTCACAGCAGCTGTTACAGTGCACCTTTTCCCACAGACTGGTGGTAAGAGCCAAAAGATTGCCACTGAAGTAAAGCTTTTAAAAACCTTTCCTACAATGGGATTAACTGCCATGCAGCCAACGATGCCAGCCACACATCATAGTAAAGTCAGCCATGGGCTCATCCATAGCCTGCTCAGATTTTGTGCTGATGTTCCACTAGATCTACCTTTCTTGATTCAGGAACCAGTGAGAACACATGTGTCCTATCCTGACAGGGTTTCAGTAATGGCAAATTACTGAAGCAGTAGTGGGGATAGAACTTGTGTGGCAGTAATCCTCCTTTGTAACATCTTACATGCCAGGATTTCCCTAGAGAGGCAGCATCACGATTCATTCTGATGTTTCTGAATTTAGTGTTCCTTCATTTGCTCAGCGATTTTTACTAAATGCTTACTGTAACTACTGGGAGACACAGTCAAAAGCAATGCCCCAGTAACGATGGTACTTATATTTCAGTGAGAGCAAAGAAGCAAAGAGGGACTGGCAGCAGAGTGACAAGTGCCTTGATCAGGGAAATGTGGGGGGCAGTGGGAGTCTCTGGGAAAGCCCCCACATCCTGACCTGAGTAGGGGTTAGCCAGACAAAGGGTGCTAAGGGGAGGGACTAAGTGTGGGTGGAGGAAGCCATGCAGAGGCCGGGACATGAAAGAACATAGCTCCTGTGGGGAACTGGAAGAAGCTGCCCAGGGAGGCAGGCCAGCCCACAGCAGAGTCTCAGGCAGGGAAGGGAAGTGGAGGCTGGGAGGTGGCTCTATGGCCTGCAAAGCCCATTAAGTAAATAGAATGGGATAGAACAGAATCGAATGGGAGTGAGAATCTAATTTTTTTTCGGCCACGTGTGGTGGCTCACATCTGTAATCCCAGCACTCTGGGAGGTCGAAGCGGGTGGATCATGAGGTCAGGAGATCGAAACTATCCTGGCCAACATGGTGAAACTGCATCTCTACTAAAAATACAAAAATTAGCTGGGTGTGTGGTATATGCCTGTAATCCCAGCTACTCAGGAGGCTGAGGCAGGATAATCGCTTGAACTAGGGAGTAGGAGGTTGCAGTGAGCCAAGATCGTACCACTGCATTCCAGTCTGGCGACAGCAAGACTCTGTCTCAAAAAAAAAAAACATTTTTTTTAAAGGGGAGGTAGGGCTGGCACGTGGTGACTCACGCCTATAATCCTAGCACTTTGGGAGGCCGAGGTGGGCAGATCACCTGAGGTCAGGAGTTCAAGGCCAGCCTGGCCAATATGGTGAAACCCCATCTCTACCAAAAATACAAAAATTAGCCGGGCATGGTGGCGCATGTCTGTAGTGCCGTCTACTCGGGAGGTTGAGGCAGGAGAATTGCTTGAACCCAGGAGGCAGAGGTTGCAGTGAACCGAGATCGTGCCACTGCACTCCAGCCTGGGTGACAGAGGGAGACTTCGTCTCAAAAACAAAAACAAATACAAACAAACAAAAAACAGGGGAGAGGTAGTCTCACTATGTTGCTCAGGCTGGTCTTGAACTGCAGCAACTCGGCAGCCTTGGCCTCCCAAAGTGCTGGGATTACCGCCCACCACACCCCGCCACCACAACCAGCCATGCAATTTTAAGAATGAAATTCATTTTAGGCTGGGCACGGTGGCTCATGCCTGTAATCCCAGCATTTTGGGAAGCCGAGGTGGGTGGATCACTTGAGGTCAGGAGTTGGAGACCAGCCTGGACAACATGGTGAAAACCTGTCTCTACCAAAAGAACAAAAAAATTAGCCGGGCATGGTGATGCGTGCCTGTAGTCCCAGCTACTCAGGAGGCTGAGGCAGGAGAATCAGTTGAACCCAGGAGGTGGAGGTTGCAGTGAGCTGAGATTGTTCTACTGCACTCCGGCCTCAGCAACAGAGCAAGACTCTTTCTTAGAAAAAGAAAAGAAAAGATATAAATTCATTTTAAGAATGAAATTTGGACTGTGTGTGATGGCTCAAGCCTGTAATCCTAGCACTTTCGGAGGCCGAGGCAGACAGATCGCTTGAGCCCAGGACTTTGAGACCTGTCTGGGCAACATGGCGAAACCCTGTCTATACAAAAAAAAAATACAAAAAATTAGCCAAGCCTGGTGGCACAGACCTGTAGTCCCAGCTACTGGGGAGGCTGAGGGGGAGGATCGCTTTAGCCAGGGAGGTCAAGGCTGTAGTGAGCCATGATCACACCACTGCAGTCCAACCTGGGTGACAAAGTGAGACCCTGTCTCAAAAAAAATAAAATAAAATAAACAATAAAAAAAGATGAAATTTGTGTTTCAAATAGAGTTCTTTGTCCAGAATCCTTTGGAGGGACAAGATTTCCTAAGAGACCATTCTGGAAGCTACTGTAGAAATATAAGCAAGAGGTGACAGTGGTCTAAAGTAGGGTAAGGATACTGTGGAAGAAAACATTGGGCAGGTTTGGGAGATATTGAGGAGATAGGAGGGAACAGACTTTGTGGTTTCCGAACGTGGTAGTTGAGGGAGAAGGAAGAGTTTGAGATGACCATCAGGTTCTGCCTGAAGCAACAGGTAAAAGGTGATGGTGTTCACCAGGTCCGGGCCCTGCAGAGGAGGTAGGATTCTTTGTGGATCACCAGGAGGAACTTTGTAGCAGGAGATGAAATCTATAGATCGAGATTAGAGGAGGGGACCAGGCTACGTACATCTGGGAGGTATCAGGATGTGGAAGACAGATTTAATTTAGTCATTTAATAAAACTTTCATAGCAGCTACTTTGTGCGAGGCCCTATGTTAGGAGCTGGAGATACATGGTGAGTAAGATAGACTTGTTTTCTTCTCTCTTGGAGTTTACACTCTAGTTGGGGAGACAGACTTCCACTAAATAAATTCACAAATGAATATGTCATTACAGAGCAGCATAAGTGCCATGAAGGGGCCAGGCAGGCTTCTGTGAGTGTATAAAAGGAGGGACAGGAATCTAGCCTGGGGAGTCAGAAAAGGTTTCCCTGCGGGCAGGCAGCTTGAATTGAGATCTGAAGAAGTGGTCATGGGTGAATCAGGAGACAGGAAGGGAAAGGGTGTTTCCAAACAGAGGGAGCAGCTCTTATACATCTGTGTCACAGAGGGCTGGAGGACACAGGGACAGCAACATGGTGGCACATCATCAGATTTGCATTTTGAACGGGTGGGTGAGGTAGAGGAGTCTTCAGGGATGGAGTGGACAAATGTAGGAAGTTATTACAGTTGTTGGTAAGTGACTTGAACCAGGATAGTGACAACAGAAAGAGGCATGGATTCTTTTGAGAGCTATCAAGGAATTAAAATCAACAAGGCTTGGTGAGGCGTTGGATATGGTGAGGAAGCCATCAGAAATGTATTCTGTGGCCTGGGAATTCAGCTGGGAGGAATGCCATTTTTGAGTAGGGGAAATTGAAAAATCAGTTGTTTTGGGGAGGAGATCATAAATTTTGTCTTGCCACATTGTGCTGAGTTACCTCTGAGATATTTCAGTGGAAGTGTAAATAGATCAGGAGCTCAGAAGAAAAACCTAGGCTAGAAATTTAAGTTATGAATCCCTGAGGTGGAAATATTAATTAAGGGGCTTCTGGTTTCTCGTCTGACATGTGAAAAAGCTTGGAAGTTATCACTTTTGTACTTACAACAAGAAAAAACTGAACAAACTAAAACTTTTCTTAGATCCATCAGAGAATTGAGGTCACAGGGCAAACTGCCATCCCAAATACCAGAGAAAGAGGTGGTTACCGAGAACCACAGAGAACCACATCTTACCAGAAGCTGAAGCCTGTACTGATAGAAAAACTTAAACTGTACCTGACAAATTGCAGGAGGCTCAGCCTGTGGACAAACTTAAAGAGTTAAAAACTCACGCCTGTAATCCCAGCACTTTGGGAGGCTGAGGC
>NW_012116899.1:642516-646459 GCF_000951035.1 Colobus angolensis palliatus
ACTAATTTTTTTGTAGTTTTAGGAGAGACAGGATTTCACCAAGTTTGCCAGGGTGGCCTCAAACTCCTGACCTCAAGTGATCCCCTGCCTCCCAAAGTGCTGAGATTACAAGCATGAGCCACCGAACCTGGCTGAGACAGGGCCTTTCTCTGTCACCCAGGCTGCAGTGCTGTGACGCAACCACGGCTCAATCACTGCAGCTCAACCTCCCAGGTTCAGCTGATCTTCTCATCTCAGCCTCCTAGGTAGCTAGGACTACAGGCGTGTACCACCACACCCAGAATTTTTTTCTATTTTTAGTAGAGATGAGGTTTCACCATGTTGGCCAAACTGGTCCTGAACTCCTGGGCTTAAAGGATTCACCTACATCAGCCTCCCAAAGTGCTGGGATTACAGATGTGAGCCACCACACCTGGCCATATTTGCCAATCTTAAGTGGTTGAGTAGAAGATAAACACATAGATCCTTCCTTTACACTGCCCATAAACAATTACAAAAAGAAATGAGTTCTGCAGGTAAAAAAAAAAAAAGTGAGAACAAAAAAATTTCATTTAACTTCTAGTTAAACATGACAAATGAAATGGGGATTTATCTTTATTCCCTTGAGATGTCGCTAAAATGAATTAAATAACTGAGTAAGATGAATACAAGGCATGAGGCAACAGGAGAGGGGAGACAGCAAAAAGACCAATGTATATAATTTAGTACCATTTGTGCAAAAAAAAAAAAGTGGTGGGGAAGAGGAAGAATAGGTGTATGTTTGTTTACATATACATAAAATATTATTTGTAGAAACACAAGAATCTTGTTATATGGGCATCCTGCAGAAGGAGGCTTCAATGCACAGCCTTTGGTACATCACAGTGTGAATGATGTAAATATATTCTATTCAAAAATAAATTACTACAATTTGACCTGGAGCAGTGTCTCACGCCTGTAATCCTAGTACTTTGGTAGGCTGAGGCCGGCGGATCACCTGAGGTCGGGAGTTCAAGGCTAGCCTGGCCAACATGGTAAAACGCCATCTCTACTAAAAATACAACACTTAGCCAGGTGTGGTGGTGGTCCTCGCCTGTAATTCCAGCTACTCAGGAGGCTGAGGCAGGAGAATCGCTTGAACCTAGGAGGTGGAGGTCGTGGTGAGCCGAAATGGCACCATTGCACTCTATCCTGGGCAACAGAGTGAGACTCTGTCTCAAAATAAATAAATAAATACATAAACAAATAAATCACTACAATTTAAAATTGTAAAATACTAATGAAAGTATTTCCAAAAGGAGAGATAGTCATTAAGCAAATAACTGTGAAAATAACTCTGTGATTCCATAAAGGAAATATTCAGAGTGTTGTCATAGATAGAACAAGGGAATGGCCTGAGGTCTGGGGCTTTGTGGAAGGCCTCCCTGAGTCTCCCAAATGATAAGGAGAAAGCTTTCCAGATGGGTCAAACAAGGGCAGCGTGCTGCAGTAGGAAGGGGCAGTGAACAGGCCAGAAAAACAACGACTCAAGTTTTTATTTCCTTTTTTTTTTTATTTTGTCAGATAAAAGGCCACACATATTTATTTATTTTTATTTTTATTTTTATTTTTTGGAGACAGAGTCTCACTCTGTCGCCCAGGCTGGAGTGCAGTGGTAGATCTCAGCTTACTGCAACCTCCGCCTGCCGGGTTCAAGCAATTCTTCTGCCTCAGTCTCCCGTAGCTGAGACTACAGGCACTTGCCTCCATGTCTGGCTAATTCATTGTATTTTAGTAGAGACAGGGTTTCACCGTGTTGCCCAGGCTGGTCTTGAACTCCTGAGCTCAGGCAATCCGCCCGCCTCGGCCTCCCAAAATGCTAAGATTACAGGTGTGAGCCACCACGCCCGGCCTGATCACACATATTTATTACTGAACAAACCCACTAGTGCCGAAGCATAGAAACAGAGAAAAATCATTTACTCAATAAAGCATATCTAAATGTACAGATAGCAGCGACATTTTCAGTTTGATATGGTAAGATGACAGTGACCTTGATGCAGGGTAAGTATGTCAGCTCGTGTACAATTCCCGCTGGGTTTTCAGGGAGAACATTTAAGGCAGAGGGTGGAGCAAATGCAAATTCCCTGAGATAGAAGCATGTTTAGAATGCTTGGGTGGGTGGAGCATGACAAGCACGTGATGGAGATGAGCTCAAAGACTGCGTGCCGGAGGACGGAAGGTGCAAACGCCTCATCGCTGTTGTGAGCACTGTGGCTTTTACTCTGAGATGATAAGCAATAGCAGGACGTTTCTTAAGTGGGGAGAGGAAAGACCGGGCGCGGTGGCTCATGCCTGTAATCCCAGCACTTTGGGAGGCCGAGGTGGGCAGATCACGAGGTCAAGAGATCCAGACCATCCTGGCCAACATGGTGAAACCTCATCTCTACTAAAAAAAGATACAAAAATTAGCTGGGCGTGGCCCGCACCTCTAATCCCAGCTACTCGGGAGGCTGAGGCAGGAGAATCACTTGAATCCGGGAGACAGAGGTTGCAGTGAGCGGAGATCAGGCCACTGCACTCCAACCTGGCAACAAAGCCA
Organism: Colobus angolensis palliatus; assembly: GCF_000951035.1. NCBI lineage: Eukaryota > Metazoa > Chordata > Mammalia > Primates > Cercopithecidae > Colobus > Colobus angolensis. Next base: position 645,077 of record NW_012116899.1, read on the forward strand.
GACTCCGTCTAAAATAAAAATAAATAAATAAATAACTATAATAAGTAAAAAGGCCGGGCACCATGGCTCACGCCTGTAATCCCAGCACTTTGGGAGGCCGAAGTGGGCAGATCACGAGGTCAGGAGTTTGAGACCAGCCTGGCTAACGTGGTAAAACCCCATCTCTACTAAAAATGCAAAAATTAGCCGTCCCAGCTACTCAGGAGGCTGAGGCAGGAGAATTGCTTGAACCCAGGAGGCAGAGGTTGCAGCGAGCCGAGATCATGCCACCGTGTCCCAACCTGGGCGACAGAATGAGAGTCCATCTCAAAGAAAAAAAAAAAAAGATGGATAGGAAGGATCTGACACACACACACAACACACACACACACACACACACACACTTCTTCTCCAGTAGCTGGGACTACAGGCACCTGCCACCATGCCCAGCTAATTTTTCGTATTTTTAGTGGCGACAGGGTTTCACCATGTTGGCTAGGCTGGTCAAACTCCTGACCTCAAGTGATTCACTTGCCTCGGCCTCCCAAAGTGCTGGGATTACAGGCGTGAGTCACCACGCCTGGCCCAGGATGTATTTTAAAGGAAGAACTGATATAGTTGTTTGGTTTTGTGTGTGTGTATTAGTATTTTAATACAGTTCAAATCAGTGTGTGTGGTTCATTTCAGCTCCTTCCAAATCAGGGGGCAGGGACTGCTTCAGTTTCTCTGCCTTCTCTTTTTGCCATATGACCATGGTGTACAGGTATCTGCTGCATTGAACTTCAAATTTCGCATTGTCCTTCTTTTTCTTTCTTATTTATTTATTTATTGAGACAGAGTCTCACACTGCCCCTGGGCTGGAGCACAGTGGCACAATCTCAGCTTACTGCAAACTCTGCCTCCTGAGTTCAAGCAATTCTCCTGCCTTAGCCTCCCGAGTAGCTGGGACTACAGGCACGTGCCACCATGCCCTGCTAATTTTTGTATTTTTAGCAGAGACGAGGTTTCACCATATTGGCCAGGCTGGTCTTGAGCTCCTGACCTCGTGATCCACCCTCGTCAGTCTCCCAAAGTGCTCGGATTACAGGCATGAGCCACCATGCCCAGCCTGTCCTTTTTCTTGATCTTGACAGATTTGGCATCCTTTTGCTAGGCAGTGAGCAGAAAGTGCTTGATTTCCTCAATTTTCTGAGGCATGGCAACAAGGCATGCAGGGAGTGGGTCAGACTGGCACCTGGGGTTCCCAAATTTCACCCAGTCATGGATTGCTCCAGGTTACTCCTCTTGGCCGAATACCACCCCAGAGACCTGATGTAATTGTTGATACATCAGTTTCAGATGCCTTGGATATGGGGTGTGAGAGGAAAAGAGGGCTCCCCAAGTTATCAACTGAAAGTAGGAAAC
>NW_012116899.1:647050-647451 GCF_000951035.1 Colobus angolensis palliatus
TTTTTTTTTTTTTTTTTTTTTTTTTTTGCTCTGTCACCCAGACTAGAGTGCAGTGGTCTATTATTGGCTCAATGCAACCTCTGCCCCTCTGGGTTCAAGTGATTCTTGTGTCTCTGCCTCCCAAGTAGCTGGGGCCACAGATGAGTGCCACCACATCCAGCTAATTTTTGTATTTTTAGTAGAGATGGGATTTTGCCATGTTAGCCAAGCTGTTCTGGAACTCCGGACCTCAGATGATCCACCTGCCTCAGCCTCCCAAAGTGCTGAGATTACAGGCATGAGTCACCGTGCGCGGCCTGCTCTCTATCCCTTTTCGCATTTCTTCAGGTATCAGTCCCGTCTTCCTGAAGTAAATCTTATAGCTATAATTTTTTCCCTGTCTTTTTTTTTTTTTTTTTTTT
>NW_012116899.1:648298-654049 GCF_000951035.1 Colobus angolensis palliatus
AGAGTCTCGCTCTGTCGCCCAGGCTGGAGTGCAGTGGCGCGATCTCGGCTCACTGCAAGCTCCGCCTCCTGGGTTTACGCCATTCTCCTGCCTCAACCTCCCAAGTAGCTGGGACCACAGGCGCCCGCCACCATGCCCGGCTAACTTTTTGTGTTTTTAGTAGAGATGGAGTTTCACCGTATTAGCCAGGACGGTCTCTGGATCTCCTGACCTCGTGATCCGCCCTCCTCGGCCTCCCAAAGTGCTGGGGTTACAGGCATGAGCCACTGCACTCAGCCTCTTCTTTTTTTTAATAACGGTTCTTTTGGTGAAGTTCTCTTGGCCATAAATTCCCTAAGATTTTATTAGCATAGAAATGCTTAATTTTGCCCTGATACTGAAAGATGGTAAATTTTCAGGACACAAAAATCTAGGTTGACTTTTATTTCTTTCAACCATTTGGAGATGTTATTCCATATCTTCTGGCCTTTGTTATCAGCTGTCTGAGTAACTCTCATCTCTTTGAGAGGAATGGGCTTCACTTTCTGGCTGCTTTGAAGATGTTATCTTTGCCTTTGGTATTCTAAGATTTCACTAAAATATATACAGATGTGAGGTTTTTTTTGTTTACCTTGCTTGGTATATGTTGTCCTCCTTTGCGGACTCATGCCTTTTAACTGCTTTAAAAACTTCTTAGCCATAATTTATTGACATATTACCTCTCCTCCATTCACCACTTCTGAGACTGTGATTACATGTATGTTACATTTCTCCTTCCGTATATTTAACCATTCTATCATATGTGTCAAATCCTGTCTCTCTGAGCTACATGACCCATAATATTTTTATCTCCACCTTCCAAGTCACTATTTCTCTCTTCTTGTATCCCTGGACTCTAACTTATCTTCCCTTGATTTTTAAATTTCAGCAATACCATTTTTAATTTCCAAAACTTCTATTTGTTTCTTTTTCAACTTGGCGTTGGCATCTTGGATAGTCTCTTATTGTTCACTTAGCCTTACAATTCCATGTTTTATTTTATAAACATTTTGTACATATTTTATACTCTATATCTGATAATTCCAGTATCTGAAGTCTTTAGAAGTCTAAATCTATTGATGATTTCAGCTGTTTTTTTTTTCTTTTTTTGAGATGGACTTTTGCTCTTGTTGCCCAGGCTGGAGTGCAATGACGTGATCTCGGCTCACCACAACCTCTGCCTCCCAGGTTCAAGCAATTCTCCTGCCTCAGCATCCCGAGTAGCTGGGATTACAGGCGTGTGCCACCATGCCGCATGTGCCACCACGCCTGGCTAATTTTTTCTGTATTTTTAGTAGGGACAGGGTTTCTCCATGTTGGTCAGGCTGGTCTTGAACTCCTGATCTCAGGTGATCTGCCCACCTCGGCCTCCCAAAGTGTTGGGATTACAGGCATGAGCCACTGCACCCGGCCAATTTCAGCTTACTGTCATTTATTATAACTTGTCTCTTTATGTGTCAATTTCCTTTATTGTAAATTCATATTTGGTTGATCTAAATCTGTGAGAATCCTGGCTTTCCTCCAAAGAGAATTTATGTGTGCTTCTACTGTCAGCTGGGGGTGCTATCAAGATGTGAGAATGATGGTCCTTTCTGAGGGTCTCGGGTTACTGCAGGAACCCTGCATCCAGTATTCTCAGTCTGCTGTTGGCTTATGGTTAAGCTCCTTCATAATATGCAATACCAATTGCAGTGTTTGTCCTCTGGTCAAATTCAAGCTTACTTACTATCCCCTAATCTGGTTTAAACTCATATTTTTGTTTGTTTGTTTGTTTTGGGGGAGTTACTTTTTTTCCCAACACACGATATAGGTCAACGTTTGTTTTTAACTATCTATTTTGAAATAATTTCATGTGTATAAAAAACTTGCATGGAATAGTACAAAGATTATACAGGAGAATATACAGGAGTATATTCTTCACCCAGATTTCCCATTGACATTTAACCTCTCTCTCTCCCCGAATCATTTCAGATAACTGCAGATATGTCACTTCATTACCTGTAAATACTTCAGTATGTCTATTTTCCTCAAAGAAAGATACTCTGAGCTGGGCGCGGTGGCTCAAGCCTGTAATCCCAGCACTTTGGGAGGCCGAGACGGGCGGATCACGAGGTCAGGAAATCGAGACCATCCTGGCTAACACGGTGAAACCCCGTCTCTACTAAAAATACAAAAACTAGCCGGGCGAGGTGGCAGGCGCCTGTAGTCCCAGCTACTCGGGAGGCTGAGGCAGGAGAATGGCGTAAACCCGGGAGGCGGAGCTTGCAGTGAGCTGAGATCAGGCCACTGCACTCCAGTCCGGGCGACAGAGCGAGACTCCGCCTCAAAAAAAAAAAAAAAAAAAAAAGAAAGATACTCTGCTACATAATCACAATACGACTACCAAAACCAGGAAATTCATAATGATAAGTACTACAACTAATCCACAGACCCTTTTCAAATTTTGCTAGTTCTCTCTCTCTCTCTTTTTTTTTTTCTTTTTTCGAGACAGGGTTTTGCTCTGTCACCCAGGCTGGAGTGCAGTGTTGCAATCTAGGCTCACTACAGCCTCGACCTCCCAGGCTCAAGCAATCCTCCCACCTCAGCCCCCCGAGTAACTGGGACTACCGGTACACACCACCATGCCCCACTAATTTTTGTAGAGATGGGGGTTTCACCATGTTGCGCAGGCTGGTCTCAAACTCCTGAACTCAAGGAGCTTGAAGCTCAAGGCGCCCACCCACATCAGCCTCACAAGGTGCTAGGATTACAGGCATGAGCCACTGCATCCAACTGCTAATTCTCTTAATAATGTCCTTTATAACCACCATTTTCTTTCTGGTCTAGGATCCAACCCAGGATCACACATATTTCATTGTCACATCTCTTAAGTCTTCATCAATTTGGGGCCATTCTTCAGTTTCCATGTCTTTCATGAGTGACATTTTTGAGGAGAGCAGGTCAGTTCTTTTGCAGAATGTATTTCAATTTGGATTTATTTCATATTTTTCTCATGAACAGATTCAGGTTATGTATTTTTGGCAGGAACAGCACAGAAGTAATGCTGTTCTTATTGCATCATCTTAGAAGACGTGATATCAACTTGTCCTGTTATTGGTGGATTTTGTCACTTAATTAAGATGATAGTATGGGCCAGATTTCTTTCCAATATGTTGAAGCCCTAACCCTCACTGTGTTGGGATTTGGAAATGGAGGCTTTGGGAGATAATTAATTATAGATGAGATCATGAGGATGGGGACCTCGTGACAGGATTAGTGTTCTTATAAAAAGAGACACTCTTGCTCTTTCTATCTCTCTCTGTGGTCTGAGGATGCAGCCAGATGTCAGCTATCTGAAAGCCAGGAAAAGGGCCCTCACTAGAACCCAACCATACGGGCACCCTGGTCTTAGACTTCCAACCTCCAGAACTTGGCCAGGCGCTGTGGCTCACGCCTGCAATCCCAGCACTTTGGGAGACTGAGGTGGGCTGATCATCTGAGGTCAGGAGTTCAAGACCAACCTGGCCAACATGGTGAAACTCCATCTCTAAAAAATACGAAAGTTAGCCTGGCATGGTGGTAGTGCCTGTAATCCCAGCTACTCTGGAGGCTGAGGCAGGAGAATCGCTTGAACCCAGGAGGCAGAGGTTGCAGTGAGCTGAGATTGTGCCACTGCCACTGTAGTGCCTGTAATCCCTGCTACTCTGGAGGCTGAGGCAGGAGAATCGCTTGAACCCAGGAGGCAGAGGTTGCAGTGAGCTGAGATTGTGCCACTGCCACTGTACTCCAGCCTGGGTGACAGAGAGATACTCTGTCTCAAAAACAAAAAACAAAACAAAACAAAAAACTCAAAGAAACAATAACAACGACAACAACAAAAAACTCCAGAACTATAAGAAAATCTTTATCTCCCTGCCTCTCCTACTCCTCTCCATCTTTCTCACTCTCCATTTGCTCCTTTTCTCTTCATCCATTCCTCTCTTCCTTCCTTCCTTTCTTCTTTGAGACCTCAAAATGGACAAGGGGCTGTCTTAGCTCCCAATTCAGTTTGAATCATTATTGTGTCTTTAATATGAGCAATCCTTCGTTATTCTAAATCAGCAGAGCCCAGTGCTTTGGAACGGGAAGCAAACATTGTTAAGTCTCTCATTTGGTATAATTATGAGAGGTATGATCCCCAAGCTCCACCCCTTGGTTCCCTGGTCATTTTATTTTTGCTCTGTGAGAAAGAGCACCACTACTTTGCTGGTTCAGGGCATCTTATAGGATAATATTCCAACCTTCAAGATATTGACTCCAGGTTAATTTCTTTTTCGTTTCTTTTCTTTTTTAAACATACTTCCATTCTACACCAGCAGGTTAGTTTCTTAAACTGAGTTTTGAATAGCATTCTGCAAGAACAGATCTTTCTGACTGAGGGGAACATGAGAGGACCAATAAATCCTTTGGGTGTCATCTCATTTGTTTCCTTTGTTTATTATGAAGTGAATTTCTTTGTGGCAGGGAATGTTGTATGTTGTATGGTTTACTGTCACAGTGTATGATATTCATTCAGTAAAGTACATAGGTGGTATTCCTGGTACAGCATGAAATGCAGAACACAAATCCAAATCTAGGCTGGGCGTGGTGGCTCACGCCTGTAATCCCAGCCCTTTGGGAGGCTGAGGCGGGCAGATCACCTGAGGTTAGGAGTCCAAGACCAGCCTGGCCAACATGGTGAAACGCTGTCTCTACTAAAAACACAAAAATTAGGTAGATGTCTGCAATACCAGCTACTCAGCAGGCTGAGGCAGGAGAATCGCTTGAACCAGGGAGGCAGAGGTTGCAGTAAGCTGAGATCATGCCACTGCACTCCAGCCTGGGCGACAGAGTGAGACTCTGTCTCAAACAAACAAACAAACAAACATCCCTATTAAAAAAAATCCAAATCTAGAAAAAGTTATTTCTGCAAAGGCAAATGTATCCTTCCCCTATTATGGAAAAGATACCATGTGACCAACTAGAAACCAAGTGCCTTTGAAGTATCATGGTATCATATTGAAGATTCAGGGTTGTCAATACCAATGGAAAATTTGGTGCTTAGTGGCTGTAGTCAGACCAGCTTGGTGATGGTGGTCTTCTCTTGAGAATATAAACTCCATGAATAAAGATGTTGTCTGATCTGTCTACTCAGTGTACTTAGTGTAGATCTGTGTTTGGTATATAGTGAGTGCCTAAAAAGCATTTACAGACTGAATATATGATTGACCATTAACTGCTGCTCAGGAATCAGTAAGATTTTCATGTTGGACCTTCTCTTCTACAATGAGATCTATTGCTTGAAGTTTTATCTTCTAGGAGAATTTCTCCTCTTTATTGTCTTTCAGGGATGCTTCTATGTGAAGTAAGGCTAAAGTCAGACACTCCTGGTTGATGCTGTAATACTGTGCACAGGATAAATGGGAGGTAAGTCAGATATCTATAAGTCGGAGCTAAGTTTTTTTTTTTTTTTTTTATCGTAAATCAACATCCTTTACAGACAACTTTTTGCAGTCACAGGTGTGAGCTCCCACCTATGTAGTGGGAAAACTGCCTCACAATAAGCCTACTACACAAGGCTTACTTTTTTCTTTCACTTCAATTTGATGAAATGTTGCTGCTGAGTTAGGTGAGGTATATCTAATAGCACCTAATACCCATGACGGGTAGCTCAGGTCCCCTGGTCAACGGATACCTCACAAGTGGGCATTTAGTGTCTGTCAGATTTCTTTCTTT
>NW_012116899.1:654099-657544 GCF_000951035.1 Colobus angolensis palliatus
GGGGTTTCACCATGTTGGCCAGGCTGGTCTCAAACTCCTGGCCTCAGGTGATCCACCCACCTCAGCCTCCCAAAGTGCTGGGATTACAGGCGTGAAACACCGCGCCCAGCCCCAGACTATATTTTCAAAGATGTTTGTACAATCAACAACTTTGGAAGATAGTGATAGAACCTCTATCCTGAGCAGAACACAGGTTTGCTTACTGTCTAGTGTGATACAAATAATGTTTCCCTCTAGTAACTTTGTTAACTTCTCTTTATAAAAAATTCAGGCCGGGCGCGGTGGCTCACGCCTGTAATCCCTGCACTTTGGGAGGCCAAGGCGGGCGGATCACGAGGTCAGGAGATCGAGACCATCCTGGCTAACACGGTGAAACCCCCGTCTCTACTAAAAAATACAAAAAACTAGCCAGGCGAGGTGGCGGGCGCTTGTAGTCCCAGCTACTTGGGAGGCTGAGGCAGGAGAATTGCTTGAACCCAGGAGGTGGAGGTTGCAGTGAGCTATCACACCACTGCACTCCTGCCTGGGCCACAGAGCAAGACTGTCTCAAAAAGAAAAAAAGAACTGCGTCTTAAAAGGAGAAGAATTATATACTGAAAGAGGCATACTTTCATTCTAAAATTTTAATAACGTCCACAATTATTCTGCTAAAGCTTGTCACAGACTCCATAAGGCCTTCTTATCGGCTTTAGACACGTAAGGCAGGATGTATGTATTGAGACAGGGCGGCAGAGCTACTTATTTTACAATTTGGGGTAAGCTAGAAAGTTTCCTCTTTCTCTGGACTTCACTCAAGGATGTCAGATTATAGATTTGTCCTTGGGGCAAGACAAACAAAGAACTACAGTAATCTCCCCTTATCTACAGGGGATATGTTCCAAGACCCCCAGTGGATCCCTAAAACCGCAGATAGTTCTGAATCCTATATATACTGTGTTTTTTCTTTTCTTGTTTTGAGACGGAGTCTCACTCAGCCGCCCAGGCTGGAGTGCAGTGGCATGATCCCGGCTCACCGCAACCACCATCTCCTGCATTCAAGTGATTCTCCCATCTCAGCCTCCTGAGTAGCTGGGATTACAGACACCCGCCACCACCCCTGGCTATTTTTTTGTATTTTTATTAGAGACAGGGTTTCACTATATTGGCCAGGCTGGTCTCGAACTCCTGACCACAAGTCATCTGACCGCCTTGGCCTCCCAAAGTGTTAGGATTACAGGCATGAGCCACCATGCCTAACGTGTACTCACCTATTTTTAAAAACATTATTTATTTCTTTATTTGTTTGTTTGTTTATTTTAGAAACAAGATCTCAAATATGTTGTCCAGGCTGGTCTTTTTTTTTTTTTTTTTGAGATGGAATCTCACTCTGTTGCCCAGGCTAGAGTGCAGTGGCACGATCCTGGCTCACTGAAACCTCCACCTTTCAGATTCAAGTGATTCTCCTGCTCCAGCCTCCTGAGTAGCTGGGATTACAGTCGTCCACCAGCATGCCTAGCTAATTTTTTTGTATTTTTTAGTAGAGGTGGGGTTTTGCCATGTTGGCCAGGCTGGTCCTGAACTCCTGACCTCAGGTGATTTGCCCACCTGTGCCTCCCAAAGTGCTAGGATTGCAGGCATGGGCCATCTCACTGGCCAAGGTTTATCTTGAACTCCTGGCCTCAAGCAATCCTTCTGCCTCCACCTCCCAAGTACCTAGGATTATAGGTGGGAGCCCTGCAGCCAGTTTGTACTCAACTAGTTTTGGACCTCAATTGACCTGAAATAGCTGAAACCATGGAAAGTGAAACCACAGATGGGGGATTACTGCATATGTTGACCCATCAAGCACTGTACTTCTTTCTTCATTGTAGAGGGGGCAGATTATTGGAATTTGTCATATTAGAGAGCATATTTTGTCAAACTTCAGATTATGTGATTTACAGAAACTTCACTAGGTAAGCAGTCCTATAAGTTTTGAAGATTTATTTTCTGCTTTCTCATATTCTGTTTTATAAAGACTTATATAGATATCTAATTCTTGCTCTCCATTATTATTGTGTCACTATTGGAGAGAACTAGTAATGACCTGTGGGGTAATAAATGGCAAAGTTATCAGCAGATAAAACCCGAGACATGCACTTGGAGATTTAGCATACCCTCCAGGCAGAGCAGTAAAGGTCTATAGCTAGTCCTACCTGATGAAAGCGAACTACCTCCAATTTCCTCTGTTTAGTAAATTAAGAAAAATACAGCATTGTCACATAAATACTTCCATATCAGATACTAAAGGCTATTTTGATTTTCTCCAATAGGAAGACCACATCTAGAATGGGAATTGCTACTAGTTATTACCAGATTAAGTCTATAACATATTACTATGATTCAAGCTCTTCACTGTTTTACACTTGCTTAACTGAAAAGCTAAATGTGGATATGAAAGGAATCTTGCATCCATCTTGCATCTTTTATATGCCAAATGTTTCTGATATCTTAATATGATTTAGCGTGGGCTAAAGTTGGATCCAGGGTTGCATGAGTCTACTTAGTAAATTATTACAGCCTCAGCCAGGCATGGCGGCTCATGCCTGTAATCCCAGCCCTTTGGGAGGCCAAGGCGGACAGATCACCTGAGGTCAGGAGTTCAGGACCAGCCTGGCCAACATGGTGAAACCCCATCTCTACTAAAACTACAAAAATTAGCCGGGCGTGGTGGTGGGAATGGTGGCAGGCGCCTGTAGTCCCAGCTACTTGGGAGGCTAAGGCAGGAGAATTGCTTGAACCCGGAGGTTGTAGTGAGCCAAGATCACGTCCATTGTACCCCAGGCTGGGTGACAGAGCGAGACTCCATCTCAAAAAAACAAAACAAACCAAAAAAAAACCACGGACACTGATGAGGCAGGAGTTCTGAAAGATCTCTACCCACTGAAGAAATTCAAATGGTGGTCAAAAATGTATACCTGAGAAAGGTAGTAGACCAAGACAATTATATGAGTAAGCTCTACGATGCTTTGAAGACCATATTATCCCAATGTTTTCTTTAAACGTGTACAAGTGTGATAATTTATTCATATTTTCTATGGAGCTAGCAAAATACTGACTCCTATCATACTGGATAGCTATACAACTGAAAAACTATAGATAAATTTCACTTACAAATACATGCCAATGTAGACAAAAGTCTGTTGGGAGACACTCTGTGGGTCTCTTGGGTTTCTGCATGTCTTACAAATAGAGGCACTAACGGCTCTTTGTTCCAGACTGTATTTTCTTTTCTTTCTTTCTTTTCTTTTTTGTTGAGATAAAGTCTGGCTCTTGTCCTCCATGCTGGCGTGTGATGGTGCGATCTCAGTTCACTGCAACCTCCGCCTCCTGGGTTCAAGCGATTCTCCTACCTCAGCCTCCTGAGCAGCTGGGATTACAGGCGCCCACCACTGTACCCGGCTAATTTTTGTATTTTTTTAGTAGA
>NW_012116899.1:658046-670917 GCF_000951035.1 Colobus angolensis palliatus
CGCCACTGCACTCCAGCCTGGGTGACAGAGTGAGACTCCGCCTCAAAAAAAAAAAAAAAAAAAGAAAAATTCAGTCTCCCTAAGCTTGGAGTTGCTGAGCTATGGCACAAGCCTGCTGTGTGTATAGCATCCATTCCAGCCCCTTCACTTCGTTCCTGTGGTACTCGTGGGGCAAGGGAATCCAAGGGAACATGATGTTTACACTGCTTGCTATGCTGTGAGTAATGAAGTCCTTTGCTTCTGACCCAGGAGTCTCGTATTTTGTCAATATGCACGACACTATAGCAGGCTAACTTGTTAGCTTACAAGCAGGTTAAAAAATCTCTGACCCTTCATGGTTCTCAACAGTTTTAAATTATTATCAGGTTGAATTTAGTAATGTATCAAAAGATCACATATCATGGCAAAATAGAGTTGGTTCTAGTTATTAAGGGATGATTCAACATCAGAAAATCTATTAATGTAATTGACTATATAGTAAGAGAATAAGGAAACAAAGCATAAAGCATAGGCTGAAAAACTGTGTCTGAGGCATTCTGAGAATTTTTCTCTTTCATGGGTAAGCTTTTTTTTGTTTGCTTGTTTGTTTGTTTTGAGATGGAGTTACCCAGGCTGGAGTGCAGTGGCACAATTTTGGCTCACTACAACCTCTCCCTCCCAGGTTCAAGCAATTCTTCTCAAGCGATTCTCCTGCCTCAGCCTCCAAAGTAGCTGAGATTACCGGTGTGCACTACTACGCCCGGCTAATTTTTGTATTTTTAATAGAGACGGGGTTTCACCATCGTGGCCACGCTGGCCTCAAACTCCTGACCTCAAATGATCCACCCCCCTCACCCTCCCAAAGTACTGGGATTACAGGCGTGAGCCACCGCACCTGGCCCATGGGTGAGCTTTTTATACCCACATTTATTGTTCCAACACATAGGTTTGATCTAACTTCTGTCAGCTTACTATTTTTCTTCTTCTTTGCTGTTCTGCTCTGTTTCGTGTTTATAGTTTACTATAGGGAGTGTATTTTCTTTTCTGTTTCTCTGCTTATTGATCCCATGCAGCTCTCTCACTCAATGGTTGCAAATCCTTCTTGAACTCTAGGCATCATGTTCATCTTCTGAAAAATGAAAAGCATATTTATTTGCTATCTCATGGGGACTCACCTTTGCACCCTAACAACGATTTAGGAACACTTACTAGGTTAAACTATCTCTTGAATTCAATTTCTTCAGTGTTCAAGGGAGAAAGGACCTTTTTCCCTCTGGGCTTTTGCCTGTCCTCTGCTAACTGTTGATAATTGGTTCCTGTCAGAATAATGAACTCCTACCTGATTGCCTGCCGGGCTTTTGCAAGGAAAAAGGACTGCAAAAGAAATTCGGCTTGTTTTTGAGGCTCTAAACATTTCCTACTACTGGAACAATTAACCAACAACCAGCCAGCCAACCAAACAAACAAAATCCCCTAACTCCTGGCAAAACCTTGCAGAGAAAGGCTCAGGTCTGGTCAGACCAGTACCAGTGCCTGCATTTAGCTGCTTCTCTGTAAGGCTCACACCTTCGGTGTACACTTCAGTTCACTTTAATAAGAGGAGGGCCTGCCTTGACCTTCATTTCTCCCTGCCTCGGTCCTTTTTTGGTATGGACCTGAGGCATAAGTACCTTCGCCTGCAAAGAGAGAGGGAGTGTAGCGTGAGCTCCGCCCCACGGCACAGGAATTTATACATATTCTGGCAGCAGCCCCCAGTAAATCTGCATCCTCTTTGGTCAAGGAAGGCCCTATTCCTAGTGCATTTTGGGTCTTGCCTTATTGCTTGTCCTCTCTCCAGGACTGAGCTATAGGATGTCGTGGGCCATTTTGTTTGCCTCTGTACTCGGATTTTCCTCTCACTGTTGGGCTCACCCCAAGACAGTTCAAAAACAAGGCAAAACCCATCTCCTCCTTTCCTGGTATTGACTTTTTGGCTTGGGGAGGTACCTGGAAGGCCGGTGCTCACCCACACCCGGCAGGTTTGAAATTTCTGCTCTAAGGCACTGGGCACAATCCCCAGGACTCCACTGGAATTACAAAAGATTTGCAAAGCTCTCTGCAGGAAACTCCTTTTTCTGACATTCAAGGTGTGTTTTCTGGTCTTTCATTTGAGAGACTGCCAAAGCAGATAAAAATCTATTCCCAAAGTACCCTAAAGCAGTCTTTCATTCCACCCACAGGAAATCCCTGATAAAGAGGGCAGGGGGCTTTCTTTCCTCAATCTTCTTGGTCAGGAGAAAGCAGCTCTTGAGACCAGAATTAGCCTCTGCAAGCCTGTTTCTGGGCAAACACATCCGCACCCTCTGCAAAATGCAGCTGGAAGTACCCAGAGCAGAGCAACTAGCGCCCTGTTGAGAGCTGGGGTTGGAAAATAATTTCAAGATCTGGATTTTAAAGCTTCTTTACAAGCGACTCTTAAGTGTATATTCTTTCTTCTTTTTTTGTTTATTTTAAAAAAACCAGTCAGTTTTACATGGCGTAAAAATTCAACCAACTAATTTAAGTATGTATTCTGTTACCTTTTATCCATGCTTTGGAACAGGCATCGTTGAATGGAAGAGGAATCCTATTAAAAGGGTTCAAGTTGCTCTGGAGCAGGGTAGCTGATTGTAAGAGCCTGACAGGTGACACAGAAAGAACATCTTGGCCTGGCGCAGTGGCTCACGCCTGTAATCCTAGTACTTTGGGAGGCCGAGGTGGGCAAATCACCTGAGGTCAGGAGTTCAAGACCAGCCTGGCCAGCATAGTGAAACCCTGTCTCCACTAAAAATACAAAAATTAGCCAGGCATAGTGGCACATGCCTGTAGTCCTGGCTACTTGGGAGGCTGAGACATGAGAATTGCTTGAACTTGGGAGGTGGAGGCTGCAATGAGCTGAAATCACGCCACTGCACTCCAGCCTGGGCAACAGAGTGAGATTCAGTCTAAAAAAAAAAAAAAAAAAAAGTCAAAACATCTAGAAGACAGGATCTAGGCCCTAGCAAGTTGGAAAACAGACCACCGCACAAACTTGGGGAAACTCCATCTTCTCCAACTTAATGGGATCCCTCCAGAAGAGATTTAAGAAGGCAGGGTAGGTCTAGATCAGGAGTTAGTAAACCACAGCACTTGGAGCAGATCCAGGGAATCCACTGCCTGTTTTTGCACAGTCTGAGTTAATGATTTTTACATTGTCAAATGGTTGGAAGAAATCAGATGAGTACTCTTTATTGACATATAAAAATTATGTAAAATTTTGTACTCACTTCGGCAGCACATACACTAAAATTGGAATGATACGGAGAAATTTAGTATGGCCCCTGCGCAAGCATGACATGCAAATTCGTGAAGCATTCCATATTTTTTATTTTTTGAGATGGAGTCTCACTCTGTTGCCCCGGCTGGAGTGCAGTGGCATGATTTTGGCTCACTTCAACCTCTGCTTCCTGGATTCAAGTGATTCTCCTGCCTCAGCCTCTCCAGTAGCTGGGATTACAGGCGTGCGCCACCATACCTGGATAATTTTTTCGTATTTTTAGTAGAGACAGGGTTTCACCATATTGGCCAGCCTGGTTTCAAACTCCTGACCTCAAGTGATCCCTCTGTCTCGGCCTTCCAAAGTGCTATGATTACAGGTATGAGCCACCATGCCCAGCCACATATTTTTTTTAATTAAGGAAAAGAAAATTATGGCCCGGTGCATTGGCTCACACCTGTAATCCCAGCACTTTGGGAGGCCGAGGTGCGCGGATCGGCCTGTAGTCCCTTTTGAGTAGGAAGCTGAGGTAGGAGGATCGTTTGAGCCCAGGAATTTGAGGCTGCAGAAAGCCATGATAGCGTGCTGCACTCCAGTCTGGCAACAGAATGAGACCTTGTCTCTAATATATATTATATTCATATATATATGTGTGTATGTGTGTGTATACACATATATATGTATATAATATATATTATTTATAAATAAATATATAATTATTTTATTTTATTTTAGAGAATATGTCAGTGAGATGGCTGGAGCCGCCATGGTCAAGGGGTGTCTTTGCTTTTGATTTTTTTTTCTTTTCCCTTAGCTATTTTTTTATTTCATGAGAATACTCTTAATTACTTTTAAAAGGAAAACATGAAACTTTTAGAACGTTAACGTAAGGCAGCATTCAGAGACTTACTCAGTTCCCCCTTGCAGGCACCAGTGCCACCTAATTGTTTGCTCCACACAAAAGGCGGATCAGAGAAAATCGCTTCTTTATTCTTCCCTTTACATCATCTCCCCGGCACCTGGGGAGTCTGGATGCACGGAGACCGAGTACAACATGCATCTGATGATGGGTTACACCAAAGCACACCAAGACCTAAATCCTTCCCAGATTTATGAAGATTTTCTATAGCTTAACTAGATTTCTAATTGTCCTGCCACCTGTACTGAAATGTACAGTATGTGTTAATCTTGAATTCTTTTCTGTTTCCATAATCTTGGTAAAGTTTCCTGCACTCAAACAGTAAATCTAGTTTGGTCCTTGGGCTTTAAAGAGGGAGCCAAATTCACTTTTATGATTTCCAGTATGAAGGTGTCCTTTGGAGGCGTTTGGGCATCTAAAAGCCCAGAACAATTTTTCTTCCCTGTGGTCCCTGTGCTGTGGCTTCCAGGCCGAAACCATAAGTTCACAAGAGTCTGTTGCCTCATTCGTTACATGATTTTTCTGTCATTTCAGAAGAGTTTAGAAAGAAATGAGTAAGAGTTTCCACATATTCAGCACACCAGGTGTTCTGTTCTCCCCACAAAATGTTCATTTATAGATGATAACTTGCTGGTTTATTTTCTGGTGGTATTGAGATTATAGGATGAAAAGGTACACTCAGTACCTGTTAATGTAACCATTTTTCTGGACATTTTTAAAGGCAGCTGTATCTGAGTCTGCCATGTGACCTTAGACTATGTCAAGTCGAAATAATAACATTATCTACCCTGCTATCTTACAGGGCTGTTTTCAGGAATTAAATGTGATAAAATATGTAACCATCTCTGAAAAGGTGAAGCACTTTGCAAGTGAGAGTACTCAGTCCTCTTCAAAAGGAGGCTTTTTGAAGGTAGTGAAAAGGAAGCTATTGATCACAGGGTATGCATCTTCAGTTGTAAGAGGATTCAGTTCTGGCGATCTAATGTATGGCATAGCAAGGGTAGTTAATAATGTATTGTATCTTTTTTTTTTCTTTCTTTTTGAGACGGAGTCTCGTTCTGTCGCCCGGGCTGGGGTGCAGTGATGCGATCTCTGCTCACTGCAAGCCCCGCCTCCTGAGTTCACACATTCTCCTGGCTCAGCCTCCTGAGTAGCTGGGACTACAGGCGCCCGCCCACACGCCCGGCTAGTTTTTTTATATTTTTAGTAGAGACGGGGTTTCACCGTGTTAGCCAGAATGGTCTCGATCTCCTGACCTCGTGATCTGCCCTTCTCAGCCTCCCAAAGTCCTGGGATTACAGGGGTGAGCCACCGCTCCCGGCCAATAATGTATTGTATTCTGAAAATTTGCAGAGAGAGTAGGGTTCAGTGCTCTCCTCACATCAGAAAAAAAAAAAAAAAAGGAAAAAAAAAGACGATTTAACTAGGTAAAGTGATGGATATGTTAGTATGATTGTAGTGATCAGTTCACAGTGTATATATATATAAAAACACCACCTTGTGTGCGTTGGATATACAGCATTTTTATTTGTCAATCATACCTCAATAATGGGTTTGGGTGGGGGAAGCAGGCTTCTTTTTCTGATTGTCACTTTCCTGTCAGCTACTCCCCTACGCCAAAAAGTTAAATGCGGTTTTTCTCTTTAGTTGGAGAGCTTGAGTTTGTCTGTAATTAGGTAAGCTGCTTCACTTGTCAGTCTCAGTTTCTTCTTCTGGAAAGTTTCATCTAAAAATATATATATTATACGCAGGGCGCGGTGGCTCACGCCTGTAATCCCAGCACTTTGGGAGGCCAAGGCGGGTGGATCTCCTGAAGTCAGGAGTTTGAGACCAGAATGGCCAACATGGCGAAACCCTGTCTCCACTAAAAATACAAAAATTAGCCAGGCGTGGTGGCGCTTGCCTGTAATCCCAGGTACTCAGGAGGCTAAGGCAGGAGAATTGCTTGAACCCGGGAGGCAGAGGTTGCAGTGAGTCAAGATTGCGCCATTGCACTCCAGCCTGGCAACAAGAGAGAAACTCCATCTCAAAAACAAAACAAAACAAACAATGTGTGTATATATATAATATATATATAACATACATATCAATATAAATATGTGTACGTTTGTAAGATGGTACATTGGAAGAAGCTGGGAAAATAGGACACAGGCATTTCCTCTCTGTACTATTTTGGCAACTATTTTTTGTCGTTTTATTTTGTTGCTTTGTTTCTAATAAGAATTACCATTCCATAGTTTTGCAACTTTCTATGAGTCTATAATTTAGAATAAGAAGTTTTTAAAATTATGTGTAAAGCACCTGATGCAATGCCCAGAAATATTTTGGAAGTTCAGTCTTTTGTGCTATAAGCATTATGTAGAACTGAGTTTTATTATTGTTTGATATTATTATCTAACCCCATAATGACTAATAATATTTGTTGGATGCCTACTGTGTGCCAGACACAGTATTAAGTATTGTATTTTAAAATTCTAACAATATCCTTAGGTGGTAATTAACGATTATCATTTCTGTTTAATAAATGGGAAAGCCAGGCCATAGAGAAGTTAGGTAATTTGCCCAAGCTCACAAAGTTTAGAAGCTGGGGGAACCAGGTACAAATTCAGATGGTCTGATTCCGCAATTCTCATTCAAAGAAGAGATCATGATTTAGTCATCTGCAGAATTTTAGGCAAGATCAGACCTCTGGATGGGAAACCTGTACCTCTGCACTCTCATTTCCTGACTTTACTTCCACAGTGTTCCCTGCCCAGTGGCTGCAGGATTCTATTTGATGAGATTTTTGAGATTCCTAAGGACCCCCTACCATTCTCCAATAATCGACCTCACCCAACTCTCAAGCTGGTAGAAATCCAACTGATAAGGTGCTCTTTCAACTATGACAGTGGTTCCCACATGGGGATGCAAGACTAAAGGCACAGCTTTCCTGGCCTCGAGCTGAAGACTTGAATTCAGTGGCCTGGCCTGTGCCCCTGGAGCCTGTTTTTGCGTTTTGTTTGGAGACAGAGTCTCGCTCTGTCGCCTAGGCTGGAGTGCAATGGCGTGATCTCGGCTCGCTGCAATCTCTACCTCCCAGGTTCAAGCAATTCTCCTGTCTCAGTCTCCTGAGTAGCTGGGATTACAGGTGCACACCACCACACCCGGCTAATTTTTTATATTTTTGGTAGAGATGGGGTTTCACCATGTTGGCCAGGCTGGTCTCAAACTCTTGACCTCAGAAAACCCCCCTGTCGCGGCCTCCCAAAGTGCTGGGATTACAGGTGTGAGACACCACACCCAGGCTTCCCAGAGCCTGTGTTTTTAATTTGGTTTACAGATAAATTACTTTATTTTTTGTTTATATAAATATGGAATCTCACTATGTTGCCCAGACTGATCTCAAACTCCTAGGCTCAAGTGATCCTCCCACCTCAGGCTCCCAAAGTGCTAGGATTACAGGTGTGAGCCCCACACCCAGCCAGCTAAATTCTTATCTTTAGTCAGATTTGGGAAATCATGATTTAAGATTATGATTTCTAAAGATACCTGCTACAAAGCCATTTGGGGGCATTGGCTATTATGGCAAGCTGTAAAACATCACTGGGATTTTCAGGCAAGTATGGCTTTGGGAGCAGACAGTCCTCCATTCTAACCCTCTCTTCTGTTCTCATATTTTGCAATTCCTTTAAAATGGAAACAGGCTGGGTGCGGTGGCTCAAGCCTGTAATTCCAGCACATTGAGAGGCCAAGGCAGGCAGATCAACTGAGATCAGGAGTTCAAGACCAGCCTGCCCAACATAGCAAAATCCCATCTTCACTAAAATAGAAAAATTAGCCAGGTATGGTAGCACACACCTGTAATCCCAGATACTTGGGAGGCTGAGAGAGGAGAATGGCTTGAACCTGGGAGGCAGAGGCTGCAGTCAGCCGAGATTGTGTCACTACACTCCAGCCTGCGTGACAGAGCAACACTGTCTCAAAAACAAAAAAATAAGTGAAATGGAAACAATTCAACCTACCTCACAGTGCTGCTGTGAGGATTAGTGTTAATGTCATAGGAACTATTGCATTTTGTGCATTATCGTTGCTGTTAATTTACCATCTACTACCACATAAATAGAGTTGAATTATCAGCCAAACACCCAGTCACCTTGGATGGTAGAGAGCCAGGCTCTGGGGACAGGTCAATGGTCTCTGTCACCCAGGCTGGAGTGCAGTGGTGCCAAAATGGCTCACTGCAGCCTCTACCTCCTTCCTGGGCTTTGATGATCCACCAGCCCCAGCTTCCTGAGTAACTGGGACTACAGATGCCTGCCACCATGCCTGGCTGGTAAGTTCCATTTTGATTAAATGGAGAAAGCTTTCCAGAGTGAGGAACAACAGGTCCAGGTGGGAGACACAGTGGAAGTTTTTGGCAGGTGAAAACTCATCCAACGGGAAAGCAACTCTGCAGAGACACAAGTCTTAACAAGTCTTGTCTCTTTAAAAGGCCAACAGACCAGGTGCAGTGGCTCACATCTGTAATCCCAGCACTTTGGGAGGCAGAGGTGGGCAGATTGCTAGAGCTCAGGAGTTCAAGACCAGCCTCGGCAATATGCTGTGAAACCCTGTCTCTACAAAAAATTAGCCAGGCATGGTAGTGTGCCTCTAGTCCCAGCTACTGGGGAGGCAGAGGTAGGAGGATCGAGTGAGCACGGCGGGTAGAGGCTGCAGTGAGCTAAGATCGCGCCACTACACTCCAGCCTGGGTGACAGAGTAACACCCTGTCTCAAAATTTAATTTAATTTAATTTAAAAAGCCAACAGTGGTCAGTAGGGGAGTTGATGATGAATGATCACAAATTTCTTACCACTGTTAAAATAAAGACTTGAGCAAACCAAGTCCACTAACGTTGGCATAATGATGCTTTGCATATAAGGACCATTTTCACCATCCTATTGGTGCCAGAAATGACTCCACCTTTCAAAAGAGCCCTAGCCTCTTGCCTCCAGGGATGTGGTCCCATCCTTATGGGCCTTGATAGGCTACATCATCATGACTTCACGGTTCTTGGAAGTAGTGAATTTCCTGCCATATCTATCTTAATCACATCTCAATCTGCACACCTACAGCAGAGATTTCTCATTCTCTCCAGCAGAAGTGAGCCTCGGAAGACACTCAAGTTGCCCGGGTAAAAAGGCAATTTGATGGCCATTTAAAGCTTTAATATCTTTGATTTTAACCTCAGATAAGCAAGATAAACAACCAAGTATCTATACTGGTAGGGACTATTTCTATTTAACTTTTTAAACTACTTTTGTATTTTACTAATAGAAACCAAATTCCTGAGGACTGAATTAAGGAACTCAGGAATTTCAAAGCTTTGGAGTACCTTTTATTTTATTTTATTTTATTTTTGTTTTTTGAGATGGAGTCTCGCTCTGTTGCCCGGGCTGAAGTGCAGTGGCCGGATCTCAGCTCACTGCAAGCTCCGCCTCCCGGATTTACGCCATTCTCCTGCCTCAGCCTCCCGAGTAGCTGGGACTACAGGCGCCAGCCACCTCGCCCGGCTAGCTTTTTTTGTATTTTTTAGTAGAGACGGGGTTTCACCGTGTTAGCCAGGATGGTCTCGATCTCCTGACCTCGTGATCCGCCCGTCTTGGCCTCCCAAAGTGCTGGGATTACAGGCTTGAGCCACCGCGCCCGGCCTTGGAGTAGCTTTTATATTGTTGTCTATGGAGTCGTATTTTAGAGGTGCTACTCTTTTGTTTTGTTTTGTTTTGTTTTTGGCTTTGTTGTTGTTGTTTTGAGATGGAGTCTCGCTCTGTCACCCAGGCTAGAGTGCAGTGGTGAGATCTGGGCTCACTGCAACCTCTGACTGTTTTTAGTAGAGACAGGGTTTCACCATGCTGGCAAGGCTGGTCTCGAACTCCTGACCTCAGGTGATCCACCTGCATTAGCCTCCCAAAGTGCTGAGATTACAGTCATGAGGCACCTTGCCTTGCTATCAGGGTTCTTTAGAGGGACAGAACTAATAGGATAGATGTATATAAACAGGGGAATTGATTAAGGAGTATTAACTCACACAATCACAAGGTTCCAGAATAGTCTGTCTGCAAGCTGAGGAGCAAGGAAGTCGGTCCAAGTCCTAAAGCTGAAGAACTTGGAGTCGGATGTTTGAGGGCAGGAAGCATCCAGCACAGGAAAAAGATGTAGGCTGGGAGGCTAAGCCAGTCTGATCTCTCCACATTCTTCTACCTGCTTTTATTCTGGTCTTGCTGGCAGCTGATTAGATCATGTCCACCCAGATTAGGGGTGGGTCTGCCTTTCCCAGCCCACTGACTCAAATGTTAATCTTCTTTGGCAATACACACCCAGGATCAATACTTCGCATCCTTCAATCCAATCAAGTTGACACTCAGTATTAACCATCACAATGGATAACACATTGAGCTACATCAATGTGCCGTAGTACACATTGCTCTAGCACTGCCCAGGTATTGTCACCCAGTTGATGACATAACTGAGTCTTCAAAAGGCTAATAACTGCTCTATGAAGCCCTTACTTCAGGATGATGGGAACATGATAAGACAAGCAAATTCTATGATCATAGCCCAGTGCAGTCCTTGTTTGCTGTAAAGTAAGTTTCTTAGTCAGAAGCAATGCTATGTGGGTCGGGCACGGTGGCTTATGCCTGTAATCCCAGCACTTTGGGAGGCCGAGGAGGTTGGATCACTTAAGGTCAGGAGTTTGAGACCAGACTTTCCAATGCAGTGAAACCTCATCTCTACTAAAAATACAAAAATTAGCCTGGTGTGGTGGTGGCATGCCTGTAATCTCACTACTGGGGAGGCTAAGGTGGGATAATCACTTGAACCAGGGAGGTGGAGGTTGCAGTGAGCCAAGATCTCACCACTGCACTCCAGGCTGAGTGACAGAGTGAGACCCTGTCTCAAAAACAAACAAACAAACAAACAAACAAACAAACAAACAAAAAAGAAAGGAAGCAGCAGCAGCAGCAATGCTATGTGAATAAAAGTGAATAAGTCCATAGATGATGGTTTTATTAGAAGCACTGTGGGCAGAAAGGCACATCTCTATGCAGAATAAATGTCTATTTCAGCAAGAACATACAATAGCAGTGGTGCAGTGAAGCCTAATTTATACAAATACATTATCTTGGAAATGTTTTTAAAATATAAAATATAGAGAGTAAAGGGGGAATATCCCAATTCACTCTCTTACTTCTCCCCTTCCCCATTTTGCACAATCCCAGTATTCTCCCCAGAACTCTTGACTAGTCTTTCAGCTTGTATTCTTTCTGCCTTTTCCTGTACATTTACACCCGTATATGTGCATACAGGAATATAGGCTGCAATCACAATACTGTTTTACAACTTCTTATTAAAATTATTTTTCTTCATTAGGTCTGAAAATATTGTTTTGATGTGCAGGGAAAATTATGTGTGAGATCTCTGTCTCTAACTCTGTCTCTATGCCTATGGCTATTTTTATTTATTTATTTTTGAAATGGAGTTTCCCTCTTGTCGCCCAGGCTGGAGTGCATTGGTGCAATCTCAGCTCACTGCAACCTACATCTCCCGGGTTCAAGATATTCTCCAGCCTTGCCTCCTGAGTAGCTGGGACTTCAGGCATGCACCACGAAGCCCGGCTAATTATTATTATTATTATTATTATTATTTAATAGAGACGGGGTCTCACCATGTTGGCCAGGCTGGTCTCAAACTCCTGACCTCAGGTGATCCACCCATCTCAGCTTCCCAAAATGCTGGGATTATAGACATGAGCCACCGCCCCCAGCTTATGGCTACATTTATAGCTACATCTACATCTAGATCTCTAGAAATATCGACATTGACATCTACATCTATGTCTACATAAAACATTATAAAACAGTGAGCAGCCATGAACCCATCAGTGAACCTAGAACTACAACAAAACCAATAACTTACATCTACATGTATATTTCTTATCTATTCCATTTCCTGAATCTCTTGGTGACTACTTTTTGAAGTTTTGCAGTTATTATTCCATTGCTTTTTAAAAACAACTTTTGATATTTTAAAAGTTTCAGGCTCACGAGAAAGTGTAAAAATAGTACAGAATGTTCTAGTATACCATTTACCTAGCATCCCCTAATAATAATATCTTATACATGTTAGCATAGTACATCATCAAAGCCAGAAAATTAAGGTTGGTGTAATATTAATTCAAGTACAAATCTTATTGGATTTTGCCAGTTTATATGTACTCTGGTGTGTGTGTGTGTGTGTGTGTGTGTGTGTGTGTGTGTGTAGTTATATTAAATTTTATCATGCATAGATTCCAGTAGCTATTACCAAAACCAGGATACAGAACTGGTCCATTCCTTACAACCCTGGTAACCACTGATGTGTTCTCCATCACTATAATTTTGTCACTTTCTTGTTTTTGTTTTGTTTTGTTTTTTTGAGATGGAGTCTTGCTTTGTCACCCAGGCTGGAGTGCAGTGGCACAATGTGGGCTCACTGCAACCTCCGCCTCCCAGGTTCAAGAGATTCTCGTGCCTCAGCTCCATGAGTGGCTGGGATTACAGATGTGCACCATGCCTGGTTAATTTTTGTATTTTTAGTAGAGACATGGTTTTGCCATGTTGGCCAGGATGGTCTCAAATTCCTGACCTCAAGTGATCCACCCACCTCGG
Organism: Colobus angolensis palliatus; assembly: GCF_000951035.1. Taxonomy (NCBI): domain Eukaryota; kingdom Metazoa; phylum Chordata; class Mammalia; order Primates; family Cercopithecidae; genus Colobus; species Colobus angolensis. The sequence goes on from NW_012116899.1 coordinate 670,885, forward strand.
CCTCCCAAAGTGTTGGAATTACAGGTGTGAGCC
>NW_012116899.1:675233-689419 GCF_000951035.1 Colobus angolensis palliatus
TCGTGATCCTCCCGCCTCAGCCTCCCAAAGTGTTGGGATTACAGGCCTGAGCCACCGCACCTGGCTAATATTTTTTTCTTTTAACCATTCTTATAGATGTGTAGTAATATCTCATCATAGCTTTTAGTAATATTTCATCATTAGGGAAATTTGCATTTCTCTAATGACTAATGATGTGAAATATCATTTTTTATCTGCATGTTTGCCATACATATATACTCCTTGGTAAAGTGTTTCTTTTCTGTTTTCTGATTGGAGTTTTTTTCCTTTCTGTTGAATTTGGAGAATTCTTTATACATTCTACATACAAGTCCTCTGTTGGATGTGTGATTTGCAGACCTTTTATTATAGTCTGTTGTTTGTCTTTTTATTCTCTTAACAGAATCTTTCACAGAGCAAAGTTTTTAATTTTGATGAAGAGCAATTTATTTATTTATTTATTTTTGTCTTGTAAATCATACCTTTGTTATCATGTCTGAGAACTCTTCACCTAATCCTAGGTTATGAAGATTTTCTTCTAAGAGCTGTATGGTTTTTTGTTTGGCATTTGGGAATATGATCCATTTTGAGATAATTTTTGCATGAAGTCTGAGGGGTGTAGGTCAAGGTTATTTTTTATTTTTATTTTTTATTTTTTTTAGATAGGGTCTCACTGTATTGCCTGGGCTAAGTGCAGTGGCATGATCATGGCTCACTGCAGCCTTGACCTCCTGGACTGAAGCAATCCTCCCACTTTCTGAGTAGCTGTGACTGCAGGCATGCACCACCACCATGCCCAGCTAATTTTTGATTTAATTTTTTAGTTTTTATTCTTATTTTAGATGGAGTCTTGTTCTGTCACCCAGGCTGGAGGCTCATTGCAGCCTCCACCTCCCAGGTTCAAGTGATTCTCCTGCCTCTGCCTCCCGAGGAGCTGGGATTACAGGCATGCACCACCACGCCTGGCTAATTTTTGTATTTTTTGTGGAGATGGGTTTCACCATGTTGGCCAGGCTGGTCTGGAACTCCTGACCTCAAGTGATCTCCCCGCCTTGGCCTCCCAAAGTGCTGGGATTCAAGGCATGAGCCACTGCGCCCACCCAGTGTTTTATATTTTATAGAGACGGGGTCTTGCCGTGTTGTCCAGGGTGATCTCAAATTCCCGGACTCACATGATTCTCCCACCTCAGCCTTCCAAAGCATTGGGATCCTGGGATTATAGTTATGAGCCACCACACCTGGTCAGCGTTCTTTTTTTAACCTATAAATATCCAAATTGTTTCAAGACTATTTATTATAAAGGTTATCCTTCCTCCATTGAATCACTTTCGCACCTTTGTCAAAAATCTGTCGGTGAACATATGGACCTATTTTTGTACTCTTGTTCTGTTCCAGTGATCACAAGTATCTGTTCCTCTGCCAACACCACACTGTCTTAATTACTGTTACCGTGTAATAAGTAAGTCTTAAAATCAGGTAATTTGATTCCTCCCATTTTATTCTTTTTCAAAATTGTTTTAGCTATTCTAGTTCCTTTGCTTCTCTGCATAAATTTCAGAGTCAGCTTGTCTATATCTACAAAGAATTCTGTTGAAGCTTTGATAGATCAGTTTGGACATAATTGACACTTTTATGGTTAGTCTTCAAACTAATGAACCTGGTATGTCTCACTATTAGGCTTTTTTAAAACCTTTTTCATCCGTGTTTCACAGTTTCTATCATACAGATGCTGTATATGTTTTATACACAGTATTTCCTCTAGTTTTGAGCAATTATAAATGTTATTGTGTTTTTAATTTCTGTTTCCAATTGCTCATCACTAATATATGCTTTCTAGCATGATTTCTTTTTGTGTGTTGACTTTGAATCCTGAAAACCTACTAAATTCACTTATTAGTTCTTGGCATTTTTCTTTTTTGGTGGATTCCTTGGGGATTCTCTAGACAATTGTGTCCTCTGCAAATAGGGTCAGTTTATTTCTTCCTTTCCAATATGTATGTCTTTACTTGATTATTCATTTTCCTATTGTTGAAAATCTAATTTTTATTTTATTCTAGGTACCTCTTCTGATATCGTAAGCCCACATTCTTCATCCAAATCTCTAGGATCCAGTTGTATGCTGAAATTCTAAACATTTTGGATTTTATTTTATTTTACTATTGATTTGTTTATTTATTTATTTTTGAGACAGAGTCTTGCTCTGTTGCCCAAACTGGAGTGCAGTGGCGTGATCTCAACTTACTGCAACCTCCTCCTCCTGGGTTCAAGCAATTCTCCTGCCTCAGCCTCCCGAGTAGCTGGGACTACAGGTATCTGCCACCATGCCCGGCTAATTTTTGTATTTTTAGTAGAGACGAGGTTTCACCATATTAGCCAGGCTGGTCTTGAACTCCTGGTCTCAGGTGATCCACCCACCTCAGCCTCCCAAAGTGTGGGATTACAGGCATGAGCCACAACACCCTGCCTACTTTTTTGAGTTTAGGAAAATCGTTTCAAAAAAAATTAACCAGGTGTGATGGTGTGAGCCTCTGGTCTCAGCTACTCAGGAGGCTGAGATGGGAGGATTGCTTGAGCCCAGGAGTTTGAGGATGCAATGAACTATGATCATGCCACTGCACTCCAGCCTGGGTGACAGAGTAAGACTCTCCGAAAAAAAAAAAAAAAAAGAGAGAGAGAGAGAGAGAAAGGATGTTCATAGCATTCCATATATATATGGGAGTTTATTAAATATTAACTTACAAAATCACAAAGTCCCACAATAGGCTGTCTGCAAGCTTGAGGAGTAAAGGAGAGCCAGTCTGAGTTTCAAAACTGAAGAACTTGGAATCAGATGTTTGAGGGCAGGAAGCATCCAGCATGGGAGAAACATGTGGGCTGGGAGGCTAGGCCTATCACTCCTTTTCACATTTTTCTGCCTGCTTTATATTTGATGACAGCTGATTAGGTTGTGTCCACCAGATTAAGGGTGGGTCTGCCTTCCCCAGCCCACTGACTCAAATATTAATCTCCTTTGGAAACATCCTCACAGAAAAACCCAGAATCAATACTTTGCATCCTTCAATCCAATCATGTTGACACTCTGTTAACTAGCCTAGCATCTACTGATATTTCATAATGCTCCCAACGGGTCTAGGGTAGCATCCTGTAATCAGACATATTAATTTTTTTGCAAGGAAAGAAATGAATATTCACACAAAGTAAGATAAATAAAATCTACAAATAGCTTTACATCAGTCCTGGTCAGATTTTGCTGCAAATGAGTTTGTACCAAACTTAAGGGAGAAAAATCTTTCTGTTTTGAGAACCTTTTGGATTTAAGAATTGCAGACAAGAGACAGTGAATCTATTATTTGACTTGGAATTTGGTGTTTCTCTGGATTTCTTTTTCTTCATCTGTAGTTTTTGACAGAGTATGTTTGGAGTTTCTCCTCTCATTCATCTGTTTCCATTCTACATTCTGTCTTCTGGGAATTCTTCATGATTTCTGGTCTGTTAGTGACATCTGTTCTTATTTGCTATAATAAACTTACCGTTAAGCCACTTTTCTGTCATTTTACGGGATTTGGGGTTGGCGAGTTTAAGAGATGTGTTTGCACTTGCCACCTGGATCCAGTGCACACCGTATCAGCCTGCTTTCTGCTTTATACATTCATGATGCACAGATGCACACACACAATACTTTTTGTGAATGATCATGTGCTACTGTTGTATTCAGTAAGTAAACATAGTCTTAAGCAGTTAGAAATGGGATCCTGCCACCCTGAAGCAAGGCGGATATTGGCTATTCTACTTGTAAGAGAATGGTGGAAAGACAAAGAGGGAAGGGGCTTGCTCAACAGAGTTGGGTCCCTTGCCACAGCTTCACCACTTCACAAGATGTGGGTGGGACTCAAGGAGGCAGAAAAAGACCAGATGGAAGCATGCCCACGTGCCTTCAGTGGTTCCCTGTGGTTGGTCAGATCCTGAAAGACATTTACTGTCTTTTTTCACTTTCCCATATTTTACAGATTTTCTCTGGTGACCATGTTAAGTCTATTTCTTTTTAAATTATTGAAGATTTCTTATGGCTTGGTAAAAAATTGACACTTTGATTCTTATCTTTGCTTTTTTATTCAACCCATTGTACTATGTTTTATTGCTAAATTAAAGAAATTCATGATGTTTTGGGCTGAATGATTTTGAAAAAGGAAATCCAGCCTCACATGAGTATATAGTTGAAAAGGTAAAAAACCTTCAGAATCTTCAGGGTTCTTGGCCCACAATTTGACAACTATTTTTCTAGAGTAATTATTTTGGGGGTACACTTTACACTTTTTGTTAAGTTTACAGTTTAATAATTTTCAGTATAGTCATAGAGTTGTGTAACAACTACTATAATCAATTTTAGAATCTTTTCTTTTTTTTTGAGATGCTGTCTCACTCTGTCACCCAGGCTAGAGTGCAGTGGTGCGATCTCGGCTCACTGCAACTTTCACCTCCCAGGTTCAGGCAATTCTCCTGCCTCAGCCTACCAAGTAGCTGGGATTACAGGTGCCTGCCACCACACCCAGCTAATTTTTGTATTTTTAGTAGAGACAGGGTTTTGTCATGTTGGCCAGGCTGGTCTCAAACTCCTGACTGACCTCAGGTGATCGCCTGCTTTGGCCTCCCAAAGTGCTAGAATTACAGGCGTGAGCCACTGAATATTTTCATCACTTCAAAAATAAATGTCACATTCCTTAGCTATTTACCCCTAAATCCTTTATGCTCCTTAGCCTGAAACAACCACTAATCTTTCTGTCTGTCTATATCTGCCCATTCTGAATATTTCGTATAAATAAAATAATATGCATTTTGTGTGTATGTGTGATGGACTTCTCAGCATGTTTTGAAGGTTCACCCATGTTATAACATCTATCAGTACTTCATTCCTTTTTATGATCAAATACTATTCCATTGCATGGATATACCACATTTTATTTATCCGTTTATCAGCTGATATACATTTGTGTTGTGTTCACTTCCTGGCTATTATGAATAATACTGCCATGAATATTCAGGTACAGCTTTTTGTGTGAATGTATGTTTTCATTTCTCTTGGATATGTATATAGAAGTGGAATTGCTGGATCAAATAGTAACTCTACATTTAACCATTTGAGAAACTTACAGATTATTTTCCAAAGTGGCTGCAACATTTCACACTCACCACAGCAGTGAAGGTAACCACATAGACTTCCACAACGAAAAACATTTGTATTTTCTTTTTCAAGAGAAAGAAAAGAAACACTGAAAAATAGTTATGGGTTCTAATTTTGTGTTTTCTGCAAAGAGGAAGTCACTTTGTTTTTATCAGTAAAATGGGAACAACCAACCATCTGGAATTCTCTGACCAGCACAACAGGTCTGTGCTTGCTAAATACCATGAACATAATTCTTTCACGGAAGCTCTTTGAACCTGAAACTGAGTAGTACTCAGTGACCATGGGTCCTCAATCTTAGGAAAGCCTTAATCAGCCTTGGCCAGGGAGGCAGAACCGATACAGGAGTATGTGGGGTCTGCCCCCAACCCTCAATTAAAGGGCAGTTTATGCAACATGCCTTCTTTTTGAATCAGAGCCAGGGTCATTGTTGGGCTGAGGTAACATTAATTATTTTTCCGCTTGTCGGATTCCATGAAAAAGATGTGAAAATGGCCTGTTTGTGAAAGAGTGCAGGCAGAGGCTGTGAGCTGATTATGTCAAACCTAGTCAAAGCCTCCTTGGTGTGGGAGATTGTAATCAACAAAGCATGGCGGCATCTGCGCCCAGTTCAGGAGGAGCCCCATCCAGCCTGGCTCCCCAGCAGAGACAGGAAGCCAGCTTTAACTCTTGCTGGGCTGAATTGCATTGATTATCTAAAGCAAATTTACTCTCATCAATTTCCCAGTACACATTCAGGGGACAGGGAAATGAAGGAGGTAATTATCCTTGTTTTAGGAGTGGGAAAAGCATTGAATTGCTCTCCTGATAGAGAAGATAGAGAAGAACATAATTCTTTCTGTGACTTGGGTAGCTATACTGATAGGTCAAGACACAGAACTGCAAATCTTTGAAAGATGTAGAAATAAACTGGGAACAAAAAGTCTGAAAAAGAACTTAGACTTCACTAGCAGAGTGCCCCAGACTTTCTACGTAGATGGGGCCCATGGCCTGTGTTCTGTTTGAAAGAGATGTCCCAAGGTGGCAACTGACCTGCACTCTCTTTATGCCAAGTTGAGATTTCTCAATTATCCTTATCAGAGAACTGAGTAGGGTAGCTAATGATGCTATGGGCAAACTAAAGCCCCTCACCCAATGCTGCCATGCCCTGCTCCTGCGCTTGGCAATCCACCCTTAGATCCAATGATATTAATCCCATTGTGCCCAGTTTTCTTTTTTCATAACAAATATTTGTTATGTCCTCTTTCCTTTTCTGAAATAAAATACATCTATAATAAAGTTTATATACATGACTATAAAAGAACAATTTGCTGTAAACATAAAATAAATTGTTACTGATTTGCAATGAGGTAAAAACTTACACCAGAATAAAAACCAATACATCACTAAGCACACTAGTTTTGTTGACATTGTTTTTAGTCTCCATCAAGCAAGACTTTCTTTACCAGGCACAGTGGCTCATGCCAAGACAGGAGGCTAGTTTGAACCCAGGAGTTCAAGACCAGCCTGGACAACATAGTGAGACCCTTCCTTTTAAGACTTTTTTGTTTGTTTGTTTTCTTTTTTGAGACAGAGTCTCACCCTGTCACCCAGGCTGGAGTGCAGTGGTGCAGTCTTGGCTCACTGCAACTTCCACCTCCCGGGTTCAAGCGATTCTCCTGCCTCAGTCTCCTGAGTAGCTGGGACTACAGGCACATGCCACCACGCCCGGCTAATTTTTTTTTTTTTTTTGTATTTTTAGTAGAGACAGAGCTTCACTGTGTTAGCCAGGATGGCCTTGATCTCCTGATCTCATGAACCACCCGCCTTGGACTCCCAAAGTGCTGGGATTACAGGTGTAAGCCACCACACCCAGCCAACTTTTTTGTTTTTTGTTTTTTTTGAAACGGAGTCTCCCTCTGTCTTCCAGGCTGGCATGCAGTGTTGTGATCTCGGCTCACTACAACCTCTGCCTCCTGGGTTCAAGTGATTTTCCATCCTCAGCCTCCTGAGCAGCTGGGATTACAGGCATGTGCCACCACACCCAGCTAATTTTTTCATTTTTGGAGTGAGGATGGAGTTTCGTTCTTGTCACCCAGGCTAGAGTGCAATGGCCCGATCTTGGTCACTGCAACCATTGCCTCCCAGATTCAAGCAATTCTCCTGCCTCAGCCTCCCAAGTAGCACCTCCACACCTGGGATAATTTTTGTATTTTTAGTAGAAATGGGGCTTCATCATGTTGGCAAGGCTAGTCTCAAACTCCTGACCTCAGGTGATCCACCTGCCTCGGCCTCCCAAAGTGCCGGGATTACAGGCATGAGCCACCGCGCACCCAGCCTAATTTTTGTGTTTTTAGTAGAGACAGGGTTTCACCATGTTGGCCAGTCTGGTCTCAAACTCCTAACCTCAAGTGATCCATGGGCCTTGGCCTCCCAAAGTGCTGGAATTACAGGTGTGAGCCACCGCACCCAGCCAAAGACTTTCTTGATGAAAGAAGCAAGATGTTAACAGAAACATTCCAGTGCAGACTCCTTATCAGCATACTGACACTTTAGCCTGCTCTAGATGATGTAACATTCGGATGCTTAGACCCCTACATAGAGTCAGCGTGAATGTTATAGCTACAAGTGAAGACTAATACAGACTTGAAATATTGGTAATTTAATTAAAACCTACGAGTAGTGATGCAATATTCCAAAGTTCTCGGCAAAGTTCAGAATATATCAAGTACAACTCTCTCAATTTGCAATGTAGTTGCATTCCTGGAAATTTTAGTGCATATTAAACCATTTATATACAGTTTGAGATTAGGTTGTAGGCTTGGATCATTGGTATCCGAGATAATCAGGTTTATGTTTTTTTTTTTTAACCTCCTGTGTGAATGTCCAGAGGAAAGTTAGAAGATCATGCAACCTTCAAGGTATGAAACTATCTGTCATGCCACAAATCTCTAGCATCCATAGTCGTTTTCCATGCTCCATGTCAGTAGTGATCCCCCCAGTCACTGACAAGTAAAAATGGCCTCATACATTTCCACACCCTATGGGGTAGTGCCAACCAGTCTAATTCAACCCCTCCCTTAACAGATGGTCCTGGGAGGAAAGTGGCTTCCCCAAGATGAAACATGAGTTTGAGGGGACACCAGGACTAAAATTTAGGTGCTTGATTCCTAATTCATTCCTATCGTCATCAGCCTGGAGTTTCCTAGGACATTCCTGATACTCATTCTGCCCATTTCTGCTCTCTGGCTACTAGTCCTCCTGGCCATTAACACACTATTACCTGGAAAGTGTTAATGATCTAAATGTTAACTTAAACCCTTGAAAGTCTTTTTGCAAGATTTTGATAGTTACCCTCAGGTGATTCTCATATAGAATGCCTATGACTCACACTTCACTAGTCCCTAAAGTTAGTGCTGGAAAATCTATTTTCACCAGTCCCTAAAGTTAGTGCTGGAAAAAAAATGGTCCTATTGTCAGATATGTTTTGGAAATTCTGGATTAGCCAAAATTAAAATATTATTTTTCAGGCCCTTTAATAAGTGAATATGCATGTAAGTTCCCAAGATGGAATATGACTTGACTCATTTTCCAAATTTATTTGCTCATGAACTGCTCCCAACCACCTCTTTGGTGTTTTCTGGTTAAGTAGCTTGTTGCTAATCGGATGTAGATTATTCACATCTTTACCCTCATTTTGTAGATAAAAGAAAGTGGGAAATAGATACTAACTAAAGTGAGTAGTTTCAAAAAGCTGTAGGAAGTTTGTGTATTATTTTAAGTAGAACATAAAGGAGACAGTTGGGCACAGTGGTACACACCTGTAGTCCCAGCTACTCAGTAGGCTAAGGCAGGAGGATCGAGGAGTTGAGCTCTGGAGTTCGAGGCTATAGTGTGCAATTATTGTACCTGTCAATAGCCACTGCACTTCAGCCTGGGCAATATAGTGAGACTCTGTCTCAAAACAAATTTTCTTTTTGACAACTGTTTTCTCCTTAAGGAAAAAAGAAAGGAGAGATATTTTTGACTTTTGAATTTTAATTTTCTAATCCCCATGAGGACAATTTTATGTTGTTTTTTTTTTTTTGCAGTTGGGGAATTTTATTCTTTTCATTGCTTGGGCACAGAGCCTGGCCCGTAGTTGTTACCCAAATCATGTTTGCTAAATGAATTATTTGATAAATTAAATAATCAATAGCAGTCTACTTAAAAGGTGGCAGGATAGCTTCAGGTCATTCTGAGGAGTGGGATTGTTCTCTGTATTTCTTACGAGGATCAGGAAGATCAGAAAACTTAAAGAATACAGAAAGAGTATCACAGCAAAACCTTTTAACCTCCACATATAGAACTAACCATAATCAGGACAGGCAGGAACAGTTGGGTAGATTATGCACTATATAAATTATGGTGGTGCCATTCACTATTCCTAAAACGTGTGTTTAGAATTGACCTGAGATGATATGACATATACATAGAAATAATTAAACAACAATCAGAGATTTACAGTTTTTTTATGTGCCAGGGGGTGCTGTGGTTCAAGCTTTGAGATATATATATATATATATATACACACACACACACACACTTATGTTTTTTGTTATATTCTTTTTTTTTTTTTCCTGAGACGGAGTCTCACTCTGTCACCCAGGCTAGAGTGCAGTGGCGCATTCTCAGCTCACTACAGCCTCTGCCTCCCGGCTTCCAGCGATTCTCCTGCCTCGGCCTCCTTAGTAACTGGGATTATAGGCATGCGTCACCACACCCGGCTAATTTTTGTATTTTCAGTAGAGACGGGGTTTCACCATGAGCCACCACACCCGGCCCTGAAAATGCTTTGTCCTTCTCTACCATGGGGGCAGGTTGCAAATATTCCAAATTTTTGTACTCTGTCTCCCTTTTAATTATAAGTTCCAACTTTAAGTCATTGCTTTCCTCCTGTACCTGACCATATGTTGTTTGACCAGGCCACATCTTCATCTTGAACATGTTGCAGCTTAGAAATTTCTTCCACCTGGCCAGGCATGGTGGCTCATGCCTGTAATCCCAGCACTTTGGAAGGCCAAGGCGGGGGAATCACCTGACATCAGAAGTTTGAGACCAGCCTGGCCAACATGGCGAAACCCTGTCTCTACTAAAAATACAAAAAATTAGCTGGGCGTGGCGGTGGGCGCCTGTAATCCCAGCTATTTGGGAGGCTGAGGCAGGAGAATAGCTTGAACTGGGGAGGTGGGGGTTGCAGTGACCCGAGATCTCACCGTTGTACTCCAGCCTGGGCAACAGAATGAGACTCTGCCTCAAAAAAAAAAAAGAAAAAAAAATTTCTTCCACCACTCTTAAGTTAAACCTTCCACAAATTCCTAGATCATGGACACAATCCAGCCAAGCTCTTTGCTAAGGCATAACACATTCGAGGTTTTTTTGTTTTTTTTTTTTTTCGGTTTGAGGTTCCTCATTTCCATCTGAGACTTCCTCAGACTGGTCTTTACTGTTGACATTTCATCAGCATTTGTGTCACAACCACTTACCCAGTCTCCAAGACATTCCAAACTTCCCCTCATCTTCCTGTTTTCTTCTGTAACCTCCAAACTCTTCCAATCTCTGCCCAATACACAGTTCCAAAGCTGCTTCCACGTCTTCAGATAGCTTTATAGCAGCACCCCACTCCTCGGTACCAATTTTCTGTGTCAGTTCATTTGTATTGTTCTAAAGGAAAGCCTGAGGCTGGGTAATTTATTTAAAAAGAGGTTTATTTGGATCATAGTTCTGCAGGCCATGCAAGCATGGTACCAGTATCTGGTCAACTTTTGGTAAAGGCTAAAGACACTTATGATAATGGGTGCTAGATGTAGTGGCCCACATCTGTAATCTCAGCACTCTGGGAGACCAAGGCAGGCGGATCACCTGAGGTCAGGAGTTCAAGACCAGCCTTGCCAACATGGCCAAACCCTGTCTCTACTAAAAATACAAAAACTAGCTGAGCATGGTGGCATGCACCTGTAGTTGCAGCTACTTGGGAGGCTGAAGCAGGAGAATCACTTGAACCTTGAAGGTGGAAGTTGCAGTCAGTCGAGATCATGTCGCTGCACTCTAGGCTGGGTGATAGAATGAGACTCCATCTCAAAAAGACAAAGAAAAAAAAAAAGAAAGAAAAGAAAAGAAAGGAAGAAAGAAAAAAAAGAAACTTACAATCGTGGTGGAAGACAAAGGGTGAACAAGTGCAGGGGTGTCATATGGTGAGAGAAAAAGCAAGAGAGAGAAGGGGGAGGTCCTAGAATCTTTTAAACAGCCAGATCTCATTACCACTGGGAGGGGAAGGATGTCATTCATGAAGGATCCACCCTTATGACCCAAACATCCTACTAAGCCTCACATCCAACATTTGGAATCGCATTTCAACATGAGATATGGAAGGGACAAACATCAAAACTATACTATATCTGTGATCCCAACACTTTGGGAGGCTGAGGTAGGAAGATGGCTTGAGGCCAGGAGTTCAAGACCAGCCTGGGAAACATGGTGAAACCCCATCTCTACAAAACATAAACAATTAGCCAGGCATGATGGTGTGCATCTGTAGTCCCAACTACTCAGGAGGCTGAAGTGAGAGGATCACTTGAGCCCTGGAGTTCAAGGCTGCAGTGAGCTATGTTGGCTCCACTGCACTCCAGCCTGGGAGACAGAGCAAGACCTCATCTCTAATAATAATGATAATAAATGAAAGTTTTCTTAGTCTATCACTTATTTTTGGCATTGGGATTTGCTTACTCATTTTTTTGTCTTATAAATGGCACTAGTAGAAATATCTTTGTCCACTTCATTTTTGGTTATTTTTTGAGGGGGTTTATCTTCCAATGAAATTACCTAACCATGCCTATTATAATATCTGCAAGTTACTTACCTGATCCAACAATTTGCAGCTACCAAGTGATGTGCAAGTGAACCTGTTCCTCGTAATCACAGAATGTTACCCTTTTCATTTTTGAAATCAACTCGATAGAGATATAATAATATCTTAAACCTGCTTGGTGTTGCATTTTTTTCCCCTCTACTGGGAAAGTTGTAAGTTTTTGAAGTGATCATAGACTGTCTGCATTTTCTTGAGTATAAACTATATTTGGTCACATTGAGTTAGTTCCTCACTTTTCACCCGGTTCTGTTGAACATTTAATAATAATGAGACATAGTCAGAGATGGAGGTGATGATATTGACCAATATTGGACAGAACATAGCTGCTCATTTAGACAAAGATTAAGAAAGATAAAGAGCTGTTTTAAACCCCCCAAATAGAAGATATTTACAACAATCCCTAAATGGAAAGGATTAATGGCAGACAGGACTTCCACGACTCTTGAAGATTAGCAGGGTCCATCCATATACCAGTAGAAATCCTGAATACAATCACTGTCTTTCTTGTCTTAGATTCTAAAATTCAGACGCCTACAGGGACAAGGTAAGGAACATAAATGTGTACTGGGCCAGAGGATCACAAGGCAGTGGGAGGCGAAGACTAGGAAAACTAGCAAGTGATGCCCACCTGTGGCATTCTTATTAAGGAAAACATTCTTTGGGCCAAGCAACACACATCTGTGGGCAGAGTTTGGCTATTGGCCAAGACTTCTTTTAGAGACAGTGTACTCGAAGGAGTGTACAGGAGCCACACACAGGAAAAGGAAATAGGGCAAACAGGAGAGGTGTGAAAAACATGTCAGTAGACTATCTTTTTTTTTGTTTTTTGTGAAACAAAGTCTTGCTCTGTCGCCAGGCTGGAGTGCAATGGTGTGATCTCAGCTCACTGCAATCTCTACCTCCTGGGTTCAAGCGATTCCCCTGCCTCAGCCTCCCTAGTAGCTGGGACTACAGGCGCGCACCACCATGACTGGCTAATCTTTTGTATTTTAGTAGAGACGGGGTTTTCACCATGTTGGCCAGGATGGTCTCGAACTCTCGGCCTCAAGTGATCCACCTGTCTTGGCCTCCCAAAGTGCCAGGATAGAGGTGTGAGCCATCACACCCGGCCATCAGTAGACTTTTAATACTACTAAGACAAATAGTAGCTCAATTCCAGTGAATGGTAACCAACACTCTGCCTCAATTACGTAGCACAAGGTGGGGACTGTGGCCAGTTGAAGAATGCATACCCTGACTTTTTTGTTTGCTTTAAACCTATTATTATAGACATCTAAAAATACATGCAAAGAAGAGATGACAGCATAATGCAGCCCCTTGAACCCAACACCCAGTTTATCAATCCTAGGCAGGTTATGGAAGTCTTGGTCCATTTGTGTATCTGATGAGTGGAAACAGCTACTATTCTATGCTAGCTTGGAGTTATATGCCAGTAGAGAGGTCCAGCACTGCCAGGTTTTTAAAAAATATATTTTATTTATTTGTTCATTTTAGACACAGTATATTGCTGTCACCCAGACTGGAGTGCAGTGGCATGATCATAACTCACTACAGCTTTGAACTCCTGAGCTCAAGTAGTCCTCCCTCCTGAGCCTTTCAATTAACTGGGACTATAGGCACACGCCACCATTCCCACCTGATTTTTGTATTTTTGTGGAGATGGGTTTTGCATGATGCCCAGGCTGGTCTTGAACTCCTGGGGTTCAAGCAATCCACCTCCCAAAGTGCTTGGATTATAGGAGTAAGCCACCACACTCCAGCCCAGGTTTTTTTGGTTTGTTTTTTGTTTGTTTGTTTTGAGACAGAGTCTTGCCCTGTCACCCAGGCTGGAGTGCACTGGCATGATCTCTGCTCACTGCAACCACCGCCTCCCGGGTTCAAGCCTCCCAAGTAGCTGGGATTATAGATGTGTGCCACCACGCCTGGCCAATTTTTGTATTTTAGTAGAGATGGGGTTTCACCCTGTCAGCTAGGCTGGTCTTGAACTCCTGACCTCAAGTTATCCGCCTGCCTCAGCCTCTCAAAGTGCTGGGATTACAGGCACGAGTCACGGCACCCAGCCCAGCCCAGATTTTTAAAAGAAACTAGACATTTTGATTTTTATTTAAAACCTTTTAATTGTTATTACACATTTATTTATTT
>NW_012116899.1:690277-713402 GCF_000951035.1 Colobus angolensis palliatus
GCCAGGATGGTCTCGATCTCCTGACCTCGTGATCCGCCCGTCTCGGCCTCCCAAAGTGCTGGGATTACAGGCTTGAGCCACTGCGCCCGGCCCCCAGGCTAATTTTTTAAAAGACAGGGTCTAGCTATGTTACCCAGGTTAGAGTGCAGTGGCTATTCACAGGCACAATCATAGTACAGTGCAAGGCACCCCTGAAGTCCTGGGTTCAAGCAATCCCCCTGGGCTGAGCCTCCCAAGTAGCGGGTCCCACAGGTGATGTGCTACTGTCCATGGCTACTTACTTCACATTTTTGAAACATTGTAGAGGTCACGATTGTGCTGTCAGTTGATGATTTGGGGTAATAACATATACCTGGAGAAAATGCTGCTGGTGAGAGAGGAAATGCAGTTAAATGCTGGGCTGATTCTGGGACCTTTGAGAATATCTGTGCGTGAAAACAATTGCACTGTTGGTCAGGCCACTGCTGGGCCTAAAATGTTGCGTGATGACCCTTCTAGCACATTATCCTCAGCACTACAAGGATTTGGTCACAGGTTTACCTCTTACCTTAGACGCTGAGGTCCTTGGGGAAACTCACAGTCTCTCCTCAGGGCCCAGCACAGATTAACAAACAGTAGTAGTTTGAGAGATGAATAAGTGAACAAATCAGAACATGAGAGTCTTTGTGTCATGCTTGAGTCCTAAAGTCACTCCTCACATCGTCGAGCGGAGGTGTCTCCAGGCCTACCAACATGACTATTATTTTCCTTGTTGCTTAGGAAAAATGTTTTACATTCTTATTAATTAAAATTTGAATAATTAATGCTATTTATTTTCTGAACTTCTTTCCATTTTTTGTCTTTTAGGAGGTCACGAATCAATTAATTCATCAAGAATAATGTGATTTGTGGTCACCTCAGAAAATAGAAATGTAAGTTATTGATGATTAGATGATGTTGAACAGCAATGTCTGAACACTGAAGACCGTCGGCTATTTGAGAGAACTGTGCTTTAGACTTAAAAAAATTGATATATAATTTGCATACCATAGAAGTCATGCTTTAGAAGTGTACTACTTGGTGGCCTTTAGGGTATTCATAAAGTTGTGCAATCATTACCACTGTCTAATTTGAGAACTTTTCATCAAGCCCCCCAAAACCCTCATACTCTTGAACCCAGGAGGCAGAGGTTGCAGTGAGCCGAGATCATGCCAGTGCACTCCAGCCTGGGTGGCAGAGTGAAACTCTCTCTCAAAAAAAAGAAATCCTCATACTCCTTAGCAATCACTCCCCATTTCCTCCTCCTCTAGCCCCTGGCAATCACTAATGTACTTTCTGTCTCCATGGATTTGCCTATTCTGTTCATTTCACATGAATGTAAGTGGAGTCATACACAGTTGGCCTTTTGCAACTGGCTTCTTTCACTCAGCATAATTTGTTTTGTTTTGTTTTGTTGAGACAGAGTGCTCAGGCAATCTTGGCTCACTGTAACCTTCACCTCCCAGGTTCAAGAGATTCTGGTGCTCCAGCCTCCCAAGTAGCTGGGATTACAGGCATGCACCACCATGCCTGGCTAATTTTTGCATTTTCAGTAGAGATGGGGTTTCACTATGTTGGCCAGGCTGGTCTCAAACTCCTGCTTTGGCCTCCCAAAGTACTGGTACGACAGGCTGGAGCTACCACATCCACCTGTAGTATAATGTTTTTCAGGCTCATCCACATTGTAGTATGTATCATACCAAATTTGTTTTCATTACTCTGTAATATTCCATTGTATGAATATACAAGTTGAATAGCCTTTATTCAAAATGCTTGGGACCAGAAATGTTTCAAATTTTGGATTTTTAAAAAATTTGGGAATATTTGCATTATACTTACTGGTTGAGCATCCCAAATCCAAAAGTCCAAAATTCTAAATGTTCCAATTAACATTTCTTTTGAGCATCATGTCAGTGCTCAAAAAGCTTCAGATTTTGTATTTCAAATTATCAGATTTGGAATACTCAACCTGTACAACATTTTATTTATCCGTTTATCTGATGATAGACATTTGGGTTATTTCTACTTGCTGAATATTGTAAATAATGCTGCTATGAATATTCATGTTCAAGCTTTTGCGTGGACATAATGTTTTTAGTTCTTGTGAACTAAGAGTAGAAGTGCTGGTCAATTTTATTCATAGGATTCCATGTTTGACTTTTGAGGCACTGCCATACTTTTTCCAGCATGTAAGTGGCTGCACCATTTTACATTCTCAGTAGGAATGTATGAGGTTCTGATTTTTCCTTGTCTACACTTATTATTGTCTATATGTTTGATTATAGCCATCCTGGTGGATGTGAAATGGTAGCCCATTGTAATTTTGGTTTGCATTTTCCGAATGATTGTGTTGAACATTGTTTCATGTGCTTATTGGCCATTTGCATTATTTATTTATTTAATTTATTTTTTGAGACAGGGACTTGTTCTGTTGTCCAGGTTGGAGTACAGTGGCTCAGTCTCAGCCCACTGCAGCCTCAAATTCCTGAGCCCAAGTCATCATTCTACCTCAGCCTCCCAAGTAGTGGGAACTACTGGCACAAGCCACCATGCCCAGCTAATTTTTTTCTTTAGTAAAGATGAGGTCTCGCTATGTTGCTCAGGCTGGTCTCAAACTCCTGGCCTCAAGGGTTCCTCCCTCAGCCTCCGAAAGTAATGGGATTACAGATATGAGCCACTATGCCCCTCCCAATTTGTATATTTTCTTTGTAGAAATGTCTGTTCAAATCTTTTTCAATTGGATTATCTTTTTTTTTTTTTGCCTTGCCTTTGTCAGGCTAGCATTATTTTTTTCTATCATTAAGCTGTCATTGTTCTTTATATATTTTCGATACTAGGCCACTGTCTAGGAGATAATGTACAAATATTTTCTCCCATTCTGTGAGTTGTCCTTCTTGATGATTATAAATTATAGGATTTGATTTTCCAAGTTCAAGCTAGTTTATATTTGTCAAATTTACTCATGCTATAATGTGTGGTTTGGTTTATCATATTTTGTGTGGGATTTTTACTTAGGTACTAATGTGTTTTTCTCTCTTATTTTAAAGGTATCCATTTATCATATCACATAATGAGATCCAGACATGGATGGGCTTAGATGCCCTTTCTCTGAAGTTCTCTGGGCTCTTCCACTTTCCAGGAACACACTTTTTTTTCTTTCCTTTTTATTTTTTTCAAGCTTCAGACTGTTTGTTGTCAAATAGAAGTGCTATCACTCAGGTCTACCCACAAAGCACCTGGACACTAAGCATGGCTGGCAAGTAGATCCCAGGGCTGAGCCAGTACAGCTGGCACGAGGCATTGATGATCAGGGTAACATCACCCAGTAGAGAGGCAGTAAAGGGTGGTGTCACTGATGCAGGCTTGCTGAGGTCACCAGCATCTTCAGCTTCTGTGAAGGGGCTGGCGGGCAGGCATGCTGCACCTCTGCAGGCTGCCCTGAGTTTGCCCAGGGTGGCAGTGGTGGGAAGTGCCAGCCAGCACAGAATGAGGGGAACCCAGGTAGCAATTAAGTGGGGATAAATAGCCATTACCAAGGAGGCCTGACAACTGCAGGAGACCGCAGTCTATTCACAAGCAACTGCTTATTTTCCCATTGATCCTTGGCGGGATAGGGCCTTGCCTTCTGCAGCGCCCCAAATAACAGGCTCGCAAAGCCCAGTGCTAAGAGGTGGCATCTGAGAAGAATCCGCTCAGGTCTTCCTGTCTGTTTCATCTTAAGGCCTGCCAGGAGAAGAGATAATTACGGGTCTGAGATTTTGTTCCATCATAGACAATGGAGGGATCAACACATGCCTCTCTGAAATCAGATTAAAAATTTTTTAAAAGGTTTCAGCTCAGGAAGATACCAGCATTTCCCACAGGTTTCAGTTGGATGAAAAAGGAGAGATTGAGAAAAAAGGAGGAAAGGAAGGAAGGGAGGGAGGGAGGGAGGAAGGAAAGGAAACCTGATGATTCGAAAAACAGAAATCATCAACATGGAGTGTGCTAAAGAGACTTTGCTTTCCTATTGTCCCGTCCCTTTCCCCCAGAATATCTTTCCCTTGGCTTGTCACCCAACCCGAAAGGCACCCATTCAGGACTTATTCCATTTGGAGCCAAGAATCCCTAGTGAAGCCCAAGCTCTCCAGGGAGGTTTCCCTGGATGTTAGACCCTCTGCTGGACCTGCCTTTATCCTTCAAGGTCACTATAAGGCATGGTTTGGGTCTCTTTAGGGGGGCGGTACAGTCTAGAGTTCAATGCACAGGGTTCAGAATTAAATTTCTACATTTGACTAGAGTCCTGTATTCACTAGTATTGACCTTGCACAGGCTACGTGACCCATGCCCTTATCTGAAAAATAAGGAGAGCAGTGCCTTTCCTCTAAAGCTAGTCCCTGGGATCTGATGACGTAATACATGGAAAGGCACTTAGTTCGTAGCAGGGACCTGTACATGTTAGCTGGAATTTTCCCCACCCCAATGAGGGGAGTAACCAGTCCATCAATGAGGACTGAGCATACAGAAGGGGTTGCAAACTCACATGGCTTCAGGGGCCCAGTGATGATGGAGACTAGTTAAGCAGGCAGGATGTCACTTTTTCTTTCTTTCTTTCTTTTTTTTTTTTGAGACGGACTCTCGCTCTGTCACCCAGGCTGGAGTGCAGTGGTGCGATCTCGGCAACCTTTGCCTCCTGGGTTCAAGCGATTCTCAGCCTCCAGAGTAGCTGGGACTACATGCAGGCACCACCACACCCAGTTAATTTTTGTATTTTTAGTAGAGATGGGGTTTCACCATGTTGGCCAGGATGGTCTCAATCTCTTGACCTCATGATCCGCCTGCCTCTGCCTCCCAAAGTGCTGGGATTACAGGAGTGAGCCACCAGACCTGGCCAGGATGTCACTTTTTCAACAACCACAACACTTTTTACAGCAGTGTCATGTAATTTGTTTCCATTGTAAATGACTCCCTATTGAAATTAGAGGCATTTACCACTCCCCCCAAATCTAAGTCAGAAATGTTTATATTTCTTTGGTTTGGTTTTGTTTCTACAATAAGAATGTATACTTTTATAATAATTTTTAAAAAAACCAATGAAGATTTAGGCTTGCTTCCACAGCACATATGCTAAAAATTAGAACAATACAGAGAAACTTAGCATGGCCTCTGCACCAGGATGGCATGCAAATTCCTGGATCATTCCATTAAAAAATAAATAAATAAAGATTTGGGGTAATAAGAGAGAGAGAAGGGGAAATTGAGATGAATAAAGCCTAGTTTAAGCCGGAAAGGAAAAGTCCTTTCTTTTTCTTTTCTTCTTTTTCTTTTCTTTCCCTCCGTCCCTTTTTCCCTCCCTCCCTCCTTCCCCGCCTCTCTCTCTGTCTCTCTCTTTGTTTCATTCTTTTTTTTTTTGAGACAGGGTCTCACTCTGTCACCCAGGCTGGAGTGCAGTGGCACCATCTCGGCTCACTGCAGCCTTGACTCCCTGGGCTTAGGAGATACTCCCACCTCAGCCTCTTGAGTAGCTGGGACTACAGACTCAAGCCACAATGTCCAGGGAATTTTTGTACTTTTTGTAGAGACATCGTTTTACCATGTTGCCCAGACTGATCTCAAACTCCTGGGCTCAGGCAATCCATCTGCCTCGGCCTCCCAAAGTCCTGGAATTACAGGCATGAGCCACCATGCCCGGCCAGAAAAGTCCTTTCATATTAAATGATTTTTTTCAGCTTTATTGAGGCATAATTGAAAAATAAATATTGTGTATATTTTAGGTATACGATGTGATGTTTTTATAGACGTATACATTGTGAAATGATCACCATAATCAAGCTAATTAGCATATCCATCACCACTCATATTTACTTTTTTGTTGTTTTTGGTGGTAAGAACACACCAAGTCTTTTGTGACAGTTTTAAGAGTGAAAGGAGTGGGTGAGGTGCTGTGTCTCCTGTCTGTAATCCCAGCACTTTGGGAGTCCAAGGCGGATGGATCACTGGAGCTTAGGAGTCAAGACCAGCCTGGCCAACATATTGAATGTTCCTCTCTACAAAAAAACAAAAACAAAAACAAAATTAGCTGGGCGTTGTGGTATGTGTTTGTGGTCCCAGTTACTTGGGAAGCTGAAGTGGGAGAATCCCTTGAGCCCTGGAGGTCAAGGCTGCAGCTACTACTGCATTCCAGCCTGAGCAACAGAGTGAGACCCTATCTCAAAAAAAAAAAAGAAAAAGAAAGAAAGAAAAGAAAATAGTGGAAGGAGTTTGCTGGGTGTGGGGGTTCACACCTGTAATCCCAGCACTTTGGGAGGCCGAGGCGGGCGGATCACTAGGTCAAGAGATCAAGACCATCCTGGCCAACATGGTGAAACCCTGTCTCTACTAAAAATACAAAACAATTAGTCCAGTGTGGTGGCGGGTGCCTATAGTTCCAGCTACTCTGGAGGCTGAGGCAGGAGAATCTCTTGAACCCGGGAGGCGGAGGTTCCACCAACCTGGGTGACAGAGCAAGACTCTGTCTCTTAATTAATTAATAAATAAATATATAGTGGAAGGAATCACGGGACCCGAGTCTGCCCACAATGGCTATCCCTAGGTCTGAGTAGGCTGTAAGGAGTTTCAACAGGGATGGCTCACACAGAAGCTGTGGCTCTGGGCCTGGCAAATTTCTGATCTGCAGAACAAGGACTCAGAGAGGCCGTGAGGTGGTGCCAGGTTAGATGTGGAATCACAAAAACCAAGTCCCAGTACTAGCCTCTGAACTTGACTAGCTCTGGGTTCTTGAGAAATTCTCCGAACTTATTTGAATCTCACTTTCTTTGTCCCCAGGATGAGGATCCAGGCAGATACCTCGCAGGGTGGTTGGGAATATTAAAGGGATTATATGTGTGAAAATTATCTGTAGGTTGTTAAACTCTGTGTAAGTGTACATTACAAAAGAGCTGAAATTGTAATCTGAATGTCTAGTCCTCACTTCCTCACTTGCCAATCTAAGCATCAGTTATCTCCTATAAAAAGGGGATTTAGAAACCTTCCTCCTCTACCTTAGCAGGTTGTTTGGAGGTGATGTCCAGTCTACTCAGTGTACTTGGAAGTGCATTGGTTGTGGAACAGGTAAAATGTAACAAGAATACATGACTTTTATTTGTATTATTTCTATCAGAATTGCTGCACTATCTAGCACAATGCCTTGCCCCAACAGCTATTTGGTGAATTAAAATGATTCTGATTAATTTCATCCTATCACTCTCTGGTAAGCAACTATGGTGGTTTCTTATTGGCTGCAGGATACAGCACAAGCTCCTCTTCAATCTTCATACCTCTTTCTAATTTGGTCCCACCCATGTAAAAATAAATAAATAAAACTTGAAGGCCAGGTGTAGTGGCTCACGCCTATAATCCCAGCACTTTGGGAGGCTGAGGTGCGTGGATCACCTGAGACCAGCCTGACCAACATGGTGAAATTCTGTCTCTACTAAAAATATAAAAATCAGTCAGGTGTGATGGCACACGCCTGTAATCCCAGCTACTTGGGAGGCTGAGGGAGGAGAATTGCTTGAACCCAGGAGGCAGAGGTTGCAGGGAGCCGAGATCACGCCATTACACTCCAGCCTGAGCAACAGAGCAAGAATCAGTCTCAACAAACAAACAAACAAAAAAACAACCAACCAACCAAACAAACAAAAAAACCTTGATTGAAGTATAGCTATGTACAGGAGAGGGACCCATTTTGGTAGTCAGTTGGCTTTGTTTTGGTACTTATAAAGCCATTTACCCACCACCCAGTCAAGATGTAGAACACTTCCTTCACCTCACAGAGCTCCCTCCTGCCCCTTTGTGGTGACTGCTCACCCAGCTCATGGCAGATCTTATTTCTGTCACCATAGATCAGTTTTGCTTGCTATAGAACTTTATATAAATGAAATACACAGTGTAGTCTTTTTGTCTGGCTTCTTTCACTCAGCGTGATAATTGTGAGATTAATCTGTGTTATCGCATGTATCAATAATTCATTTTTTTTTCTTGTTGAGTAATATTCTGCTGTGTAGATGTACTTCAGATTATTTATCTAGTCCCCCATTGATGGACATTTGGTTGATTTCCAGTTTTCGGCTATTATGAATAAAGTTACTGTTTTAGTCTGTTTTTGCTTCTATAATATTAGAATTCTAGACTGGGTAACTTGTAAAGAACAGAAGTTTATTTCTCAGGGCTCTGGAGGCTAGAAAGTCCATGATCAAGGCATCAGCATCTGCTGAGGGCTGCTCTCTGCTTCCAAGATGGAGCCTTGAACACTGCATCTTCCAGAGGGGAGGAACACTGTGTCCTCACATGGTAGCAAGTGGAAGGGAAAAAAGGGTCTAATTTCCTCCATCAAGCCCATTTATAACAGCATTAATCCATTCATGAAAGCAGAGCTCTCCTGGTCTAAACACCTCCCCAAAGGCCCTACCTCTCAGCACTGTTGCATTAGGGCTTAAGTTTCCAAAACATGGCCAGGCATGGTGGCTTGCACCTGTAATCCCAGCACTTTGGGGGGCCTAGGCAGGAGGATGGCTTGAGCCCAGGAACTCAAGACCAGCCCGAGCAATATAGTGAGAACCTATCTTTACAAAAAATAAACAACCAGCCAGGCATAGTGGTGTGCACTTGTGGTCTCAGCTACTCAGGAGCCTGAGGCAGGAAAGTTGCTTGAGCTCCGGAGGTGAAGGCTACACTCAGCCATGATCGCACCACTGCACTCCAGCCTGGGCAACAGAGCAAGACCCTGTCTTTAAAAAATAATAATAAAATAAGTTTCCAATACATGAATTTTGGAGGGACACATTCAGAATATGGCAGCTACTATTATATAAACATTTATATGGAAGCGATTTTGTGGACATCTGCTGCTACCTGGAAGTGGAATTTGCTGGATCGTAATATAGGTGTTTTTGCCTTTTTTTTTGAGACAGAATCTCGCTGTGTTACCCAGGCTGTAGTGCAACGGCATGATCTCGGCCCACTGCAACCACTGCCTCCTGGATTCAAGCAATTCTCTACGAGCAATTCTCTGCCTCAGCCTCCAGAGTAGCTGGGATTACAGGCACCTGCTACCATGCCCTGCTAATTTTTGCATTTTTAGTAGAGAAGGGGTTTCACCATTTTGGCCAGGCTGGTCTTGAACTCCTGACCTTGTGATCCACCCACCTCGGCCTCCCAAAGTCCTGGGATTCCAGGCATGAGCCACAGCGCCCGGCCATGTCATTTTTATATGAAACTTAAAATCAGTGTTCAAAGGTGGTTGTACCATTTTACCCTCCCATGACCTGTGTATGAAGTTCTCATTGTTCCACATCCTTGTCAACTCTTGCAATTATCAGTCTTTTAACACTTAGCTATTATTGTGGTTTTCATATGCATTTCCTTGATGACTCATGATGTTGAACATAACTTCATATGCTTATGAGCCATTTGCATATCTTTTTTGGTAGTTTCTGTTCAGAATTTTAAACATTTAAAAAACTGGGTTGGGGACTGGGCATGTTGGCACACACCTGTAATCCCAGCACTTTGGGAGGGATTCTTGAGACATTCTCTGAAACTTTTTGAATCTCACTTTCTTTGTCTCCAGGATGAGGATACAAGCAGATACCTCACGGAATCGTTGGGAATATTAAAGGGATTATATGCATGGAAATCACACACGTAATTTCCACACAAGCTGAAGTGATCCTGTGGCCTCCACAGCTACTTGGGAGGCTGAGGTGGGAGGATCCCTTGAGCCCTGGAGGTTGAGGCTACAGCTACTGCACTGCAGCCTGAGCTGATCACTTGCAAGGCGAGAAGATCACTTGAGCTCAGGAGTTCAAAAACAGCCTGGGCGACATAGCAAGACCTCATCTTAAAAAAAAAAAAGGGTTGGTTTTCTTATTATTAATTTGTATGAATTATTATTATTAATTAATTTACTTATTTAGTTTTGAGACGGAGTTTTGTTCTTGTCACCCAGGCTGGAGGGCAATGGTGCAGTCTTTGCTCACTACAACCTCTGCCTCCTAGGTTTAAGCAACTTACCTGCCTCAGCCTCCCAAGTACCTGGGATTACAGATGCCCACCACCACACCTGGCTAATTTTTGTATTTTAAGTAGAGACAGAGTTTCACCATGTTGGTCAGGCTGGTCTCAAAATCCTGACCTCAGGTGATCCTCCCGCCTCAGCCTCCCAAAGTGCTAGGATTACAGATGTGGGCCGCACACCAGGCCTGAATTATTTCTTATTGGGATTCAAGACATTTGCTACATATGCACATTGTGAATATTTTCTCCCAGTCCCTGGCTTGCCCTTTTATTATCTTTGGAGAATAGAAGTATCTATAAAGTCAAATTTATTTATTTCTTCTTTAACATTTTTTGTGCCCTGTTCAAGAAATCTTTGATAACTTCAAGATTGCTTTTTGTTGTGTTTTGTTTCTGGAAGCTTTCTGGTTTTGGTTTTCATGTTTTGTCTATGATTAATTTCAAATTAATTTTACATGTAGAATGAGATTGGGTTGGGATTAAATTTTTTTCCTTAAAAGATACACAGTTTCAGCACTGCTTTTTAAAAATAACTTTCTTGGCCAGGCCCAGTGGCTCACGCCTGTAATCCTAGCCCTTTAGGAGGCTAAGGAGGGTGGATCTTCTGAGGTCAGGAGTTCAAAACCAGCCTGGCGAACATGGTGAAACCCCATCTCTACTAAACATACAAAAATTAACTGGGCTTGATGGCAGGCACCTGTAATCCCAGCTACTCAGTAGGCTGAGGCAGGAGAATCACTTGAACCCAGGAGGCGGAGGCTGCAGTAAGCCAAGATCATGCCACTGCACTCACTCCAGTCTGGGTGACAAAGCAAGACTCTGTCTCAAAAAATAATAGGAACAATTCAACATATTTAATAGATATGAAGCTATTTGGATTTTTAAATTTCTCCTTGGGTTAATTTCGATGTTACTTTTTTCTTTTAATTTTTTAATAATTTTTCTTCTTTTAATTCTAATCTGATGACAGATAAGATAAATTATATTTTTGAAGGAAGCTGTCCATTTTATCTAGGTTGTTGAACATATTGGCATGAAGTTGTTATGAATCTCTTATTATTTGTTTATATGTGTAAGATCTATAGTAAATAAAAAGGACACTCCTGTGCTGAATGGGAGTTGGCAGAAAATCTCTAAGAATCTTTCTAATGGGAGACTTCAGGATTGATAACCTGTCATGGAATGAGAGACCATATGGGCTTTCTCTGCAGTCCTCTGCTTCTAGGTTTTCTTAGTTCTTCAGCTATCGATCAAAAACAGGAGTTGTGTTCTCACCAGTAACATCCTTTCCTTTTTACTTCATCTTCCTTTCTCTCTCTCCCTTTTAGAGGAGTTGCTCCAATCTTTTGCTGTATTGCAAATGAACTTAAAATGGCAATTGAAATTTGCAATGGTAATTTGAATGCAGTGGTTTCCTTAGCAACAAAAACTTATTTGTGGTTCAGACTTTGGAATTTAAAAAATCTCAGAGGTCTAATTAGTACTTTTCCTGAACAAGTCATTTACAACCAATATTTTAAAAACCCAATATAATTTTAAAATAGTGAATTAAGATTATTTTATCACAGTAGGTATGTGGGGCTTTGGATTCCCCAACCCTCTTCCCACAAACTTCCTGGAACTAAAACTTAACAAAAATTCATAACACAGTGCCAGCTTCTACAACCCAGCAAGTCCAGCATGGATGAAATACTGACCACAAAAAGACAGCCATTCTTGCCAAATCCCTGACCATTTTAACCCAGTAACAGACATAGTTTAGTATTAGAAAGATTTCATTCCTGGGTGGCACAGGCATATGGGGTCAAATCCTCCTCCCAAACCACCTGCTATCTCCTACCTCCAACACATACACACAGACACACACACACACAGACACACACACACACACACACACACACAGCAGTGTTCTGCACTGTTTCTTCTCCAAATTATCAAATTATCCAGTGGTCAAAAGGTATTTGGTCCCATCCAGTCTCTCTCAGTTTGTGGTACGACTAATTTGTTAATGGGGCTCCAGAAGGAAAGTGTCTAATGTTTCTTCTAATTGGACATGACTGCTTCAGAATGACTGCGGCTGCCAGCCAGTTCTCACTGTCCCCGAGGCTGGATAATAAGCTTCTGCCATCGGGCCCTGGGTCCTGACCAGGACCATCTGCGGTAATGAACTTGGAAGGCTCATTGTAGATTGCAAAAAAGGAAAAGAGAGAGAAAAGCACAGTCCAGCTCTTGTCAGGAGGCTCAATTATGGCTTCTGTCAGCTTAACAAAAGAAATTCAGAAAAGCTAGGATTGGAAGGGGTGGGAGGGAGCAGGCAAAGAAGGATGGGTGATGGGGGAGACCCATGATGGCAGAACCAGACTGAAATTCTTCCAGGACCAAGGTTTCTGGAAGGAGAAGCTCAGAGGTCACCACAATAGGGATTCAGTTCCCAGCGTCCAAACGTGAGGCTCTGCAGTCGTGGGCACCAGGGGTCAGGGTTCACTGCGTGTCACTGATTTGAGGGTACAAGCTTTTCCCTACTCGCTGCAAATCCCCATCACTCACACTGCAGAGGGATGGAGCCTATGTGCACATTATAGGCTGATTAGTATTATCATCATTGTTGATTGTTTTCTAAGACAGGATCTCGGAGCATTAAGATTTTTTTTAAAGCCCTTTTATTGTGAAATGATACATATACAGAAAAGTGCCCAACACGTAAATCTATGGCTTAAGGTATTATATAAAAGGAAACAGTTGTAACCAGCACTCAGACACAGAAATAAAACTTTGTCAGAAGCTTCATCCTGCCCCTTCCTGATTGTAACACCTTCCATCACCCCAAAAAAGAAGTCACTCCCCTGAGTTTTATGCTGATAAGTTCATTGTTTTCTTTATAGTTTTATCACCTAAGTAGGCAGCCCTGAACATTTTAGTTTAGATTTGAGTGTTTTAAGCTTTATCTAAATGGGAACTAACACAGTGTATATTGGTCTGGCTTCTTTCGTTCAACATTGTGAGATTCATCTAGGTTGTTGCATATGGCCATAGTTGGTTAATCATGAGAGTGGGTTTATAGTTGGAGTATTATGTCATATAAATATAGCACAACTTATGTGGTTAATTGCTGAATGGTGCTTGGGCTATCAAATATATTTTGTCCAAGAACAATGCTTTTAGGGATATTCTTGTCCATTAGTACACATATCTCCAGAGAATACAGCTAGAAGAGAAACTGTTGAGTGATAAGCATCCCAGAGAGATTTGACAAGACTAATTCTTGAGTCACTATAAAGAGCTAGAGAAGAGACCACTCATTGGAAATTTATCTGTTAGACCAGGTGAGGTGGCTAATGTTTGTAATCCCAGCACTTTGGGAGGCTGAGGTGGGAGAACTGCTTGAGCCCAGTTCGAGACCAGCCTGGGCAACATAGCAAGATTTTGTTTCTACTAAAATAAAATAAAATTAGCTAGGCGTGGTGTTGAGTGTCTATAGTCCAAATTATCTGGGAGGCTAAGGTGGGGAGATCACTTGAGCCCAGGAGGTTGAGGCTGCAGTCAGCCATGATTGTGCCACTGTACTCCAGCCTAGGTGACAGTGAGCAGTGGGACTCCGTCTCAAAAAAAAGAAATTTTTCTTCTGCCTTGTGTGATTACCAGCCTCCAAGATGACCTTGAATGATCCCCACATTCTGATATTCCTGTTTTTCTGCAGTTTCCTTCCACACTGTACAAAAGGTGGGTGTAGTCAACTGAATAGGGTAGAAGTGATGGTCTGTGACTTCCAAGGCTAAGTCGTAAAAGACATTGTGACTTCTACCTTGCTCTCTTGGATCACTCCTTCTGGAGGAAACTTGCTGCCATGTCATGAGGATCCTCAAGCAGTCTTATGGAGAGGCCCATCTGGCAAGGAGCTGAGGCCTGTAGTCAGTGTAGATGAAGCATCTGATTCTCCAGCCCCAGTCAAGCCTTCAGATGACTGCAGCCCTGGCTGTATCTTGACTTCAACCTCATGAGAAACTCTGAGCCAGAATTACCCAGCTAAGCAACCCTTGCATTCCTGACTCTTACAAACTGTGTGAGATAACACATGTTTGTTGTTTAAGCTACTAAGTTTTGGGATAATTTGTTATGCAGCAATAGACACCTTGGTTTATTTAGACTGGCCGAGGTCAGAAAGCAAAGCATTCCCAAATACCAGCTGTTCAGAAACAACCTATAGTGTATATTTATCTTCTCCTCCTACTTGGCTTAGAAATTAAAATGGTAGTCACCATTAGGTTGAGTTTTTATTCCTGTTCTCTATTCTCTCTTCTGTTTTGTCTTCCCTTCTTTCTTTCCATCCTTTCTCAAGTGCCCCTCTTTGACCTAAAATTAAAGTGATAAGAATTCCTCTCCCTTCCTCCTCTCCCCTCATATTTCCTCCTTTCCTTTTCCTTCCATTCCCTTCACATTTCCTCTCCACCTTCTTCTCCTCTCTTCTGCCCTTGCCTGTCCCATACTGTTCCCTTCTCTCTTCTCCCATCTGCTCCCCTTTGTTCTTCTCCTCTCTTCTTTATTCTCTTGATTCATTTATTCTTCCACTTCTACTTTCTCATCTCCCAACCCCTGCCACTCTCTCCATTTCCCTTTCTTGCCCCAGGGAAGAAAAACAAGCTTTGCCTTGGCTGGGGACCCTGGCAAGAAGAAATGAACAATTTCTAACTGTAGGGTTTGGATGTTGTCCTTGCTAAAGCTCATGTTGAATTGTAATCCCCAAAGTTGGAGGTGGGGTCTGGTGGGAGGTAATTGGACCATGGGGACGATTTCTCATGTGCCATCCAACAGCTTTATGTTAAAAGATGTGATGCTGTTCTGGACGATAAGCGTTATTTACTTATTTATGTATTTTGAGACAGTCTTGCTCTGTCGCCCAGGCTGGAGTGCAGTGGCACGATCCCAGCTCACTGCAACTCCCGCCTCCCGGGCTCAAGCAATTCCCCTGCCTCAGCCTCCTTCAGCCTCCCTAGTAGCTGGGATTACAGGTGCCCACCACCACGTCCAGCTAATTTTTTGTGTTTTTAGTAGAGATAGGGCTTCATCATGTTGACCAGGCAGGTCTCAAACTCCTGGCCTCAAGTGATCCACCCGCTTCGGTCTTCAAAGGTGCTGGGTTTACAGGCATGAGCCACCGTGCCTGGCCATGGACAGTAAGCATCTAACTGATAATTCCAGCACCAAGGCAGTGGGTCACATCTTACCTGCTCAGCTCAAGGCAGGTGCCAGGGAGGTTGCTTTAAACTTCTGGTATCTCTTTGGAAGGTTATATTTCCCTAGCATGACACCAATTTGCAGACAGCTCTTTGCCTTCAAATTTACCTCAAATTTATATTATTACATAAACACACAGTTTACTGTAAAGTGCTCACACAAAATAGGAATAAGTAGAGGAAAAGAAAAATGTTCTTTTTCCTATTCTTCCACTCCTGCTTGGTGTGAGGCTTTCTGGACCTTTTTCTATATCCACACAGACTGGTGGCTTTGCTGTTTTTACATGAATGGGAAAACACACTCTATATGTGCTGTGATTTTCTTCTTTGACATGCAATATTCAGTACCATGGACCTCTACCCATGCCGGGACTTACCGATCTACTTCACTCTTTTTAATGGCTGCATATGTACAACCATTTTACCATTCCTTTCTTGAAGGGTATTTAAATTCTTAACAATTTTTTTTCTCTTAAAAAATGGCCAGGCTGGGCATGGTGGCTCATGCCTATAATCTCAGCACTTTGGGAGGTGGAGGTAAGAGGACTGCTTGAGCCTAGGAATTTGAGACAAGCCTGGGCAACATAGCGAAAGCCCTTATCTATTAAAAAGGGGGGGAAAAAAAAAAAGAAAAAAAAAAGACTGGTGTGGCGGCTTTCACCTGTAATCCCAGCACTTTGGGAGGCCAAGGCAGGAGAATCGCTTAAGCCCAGGAGTTCAAGATCAGCCTGAGCAACATGGTGAGACCCCCCATCTCTACAAAATAATTTAAAAATTAGCTCGGCATGGTGGCACATGCCTGTAGTCCCAGCTACACAGGAGGCTGAGACAGGAGGATTGCTTGAGCCTGGGGAAATCAAGGCTGCAACAAGCCATGATTGTGTCACTGCACTTCAGCCCGTGCAACAGAGCAAGACCCTGTCTCAAACAAACAAAGAAAAAAATGCTGAGCTGGGTGTGGTGACTCACGTCTGTGATTCCAGTGCTTTGGCAAGCCAAGGCGGAAGGATTTCTTGAGGCCAGGTGTTCAAGATCAGCCTGGGCAACAAACTTAGACCCATCTCTATAAAAAATAAAAATAAATAAAAAAATTAGTGAAGAGTGGTGGCGCGCCTATAATTCCAGCTACCAGGGAGGCTAAGGTGGAAGGATCACTTGAATTCAAGAGTTCTAGGCTGCAGTAAGCTATGATTGCACCACTCCACTCCAGCCTGGGTGACACAGTGAGACTCTGTGTAAAAAAATAAAAATAAAAAATGTTGCAATAAGCATCCTTTTAATGTTGTGGGGTACTATATGAGTATTTCTTCATACGGGCTCATAGGTAGATATCTTACATCTTGACAGTTACTGTCTAATTGCAACAAACCCAAAGAGAAAGAGGCAGTTAATCACTGAAGGAGTCTGGAAAACACTTCAGGCTAAAGGACCTTGAAGGTGAAGGCAGAGGAGAGGGGCACAAGAGAGCTAGACCTGTACTAGAGGCTGAAGGACAGTGGGATGATTGACTTTAGTGAGAAAGGAGAAGAGGAAAGTGACCTTAACTGAGCTTAGTAAGATAAGGCTGGCTCAGTCAAGGAGGGAAATTGCGAGACTGCATTCTATCCTCTGCAGTATTTGGCACCATTGAGAGGTATTAAACAAGAGTGGCCCTGAAGGGCTGTGATTACCTGATGCCTTCAGGCACTCACCTTGAGGTCAAAGTCAGCCTTCAGCCTTAGGTCACTCATAGACAAAGATACAGGAGGCTGCCTGGATTGTTCTGGATATAACCTGAATGATTCAAGGTCCACTACAGTCAGATCTCTGTTTCCATGGGTTCTGCATTGGTGGATTTAACCAACTGCAGATTGGAAATATGTGGATCAACACTGACACTGGAGAAAGAAAAAAGAAAAAAAAAATTAGAGAAAAAAAATTGCATCTGTCCGTGTGTGGTGGCTCACGCATGTAATCGCAGCACTTTGGGAGACGGAGTCGGGAGGACCGCTTGAACTCACGAGAGTTTAAGACCAGCTGGGTAACATGACAAAACCCATCTCTACAAAAAAATACAAAAATTAGCTGAGCATGGTAGTGTGCACAGGCAGTCCCAGCTACCAGCTACTCGGGAGGCTGAAGTGGGAGGATGGCTTGCGCCTGGGAGGTGGAGGTTGCAGTGAGCCGAGATTGACCACTACACTCCAGCCTGGGTGATAGAGACAGATCTTGTCTCAAAAAAAGAAAAAGTCTGTACTGAACACACACAGACTTTTTCCTGTCATTATTCCCTAAACAATACAGTACAACAACGCTTTATATAGCATTTACATTGTATTAGGTACAATAATAAATCTAAAGATGATTTACAGTATACAGGAGGATGTGTGTAGGTTATATGCAAAATACTATGCCATTTTATATAAGGGACTTGAGCATCCACAGATTTTGGTATTTGAGGGAGTTCCTGGAGCCAGTCCCTCTTGGATACCAAGGGACAAATGTACTTTTCAATTAAGTGACTTAGATGATGGCAGTAAAGTTCATTTTTAGTCATAAAGGTATAAATCCTTTCAAGTTTACAGGCAGCTCAGAGCTCCAGCCAGGCTGAGAGGGACTTAGACTTTAGGATGATGGGAAGGGAGTTTGGGGAAGGGTAGGAGAGATGGAGGCAGGGACAGGTGCACTGTTGAACCAGAAAGGGAAGAGGGCCTAAGGTTGATGGGGTGGATCAAATGGCTCATTGTGGTAGGAAATCTTGAAAAAAAGAATTTTTTAAATCAGTAAATATTTCAAGGCAGATGTTAGGGGAGAGGAGTTCCCAAGATGCTATACTTTCCTGAAGATAGGCCATCTAGAGGAATGGCTTCCAACATTTTTGGCTCATGTACCCTGTTATAGGATTTTTTAAACCTATATACTATTGTATATAATAGACATTACAATTTTTTAATTTGTTTAGTTTGAAAAATGTGATTTTTGAATATGTAAACACATATACATACATACATAATTTTAAAATATGATTGGGCAATTTATACTTATCCAATGTAATCTAAATTCCACAATGACTTTTATATTTATCAGCTACTGAAAAATACATAAACAACCTTCGTAAAGTTGGAAATTTTATATTTCTTTTCTTCTTCCAGAATCTTATCCTAATACATTTTTGCTTGAAAGTCTTTTATTGACCAGCCATATGGCTCATTCCTGTCATCCCAGGACTTTGGGTGGCCAAGAGGGGAGGATCGCTTGAGCCCAGGAGTTCCAGACTAGCCTGAGCACCATGATGAGACCCTGTCTCTGTGAAGAAGTTTAAAAATTAGCTGAATGTGGTGGTGCATGCCCCTGTAGTCCCAACTACTCTGAGGGCTGAGGTGGGAGGATCACTTGAGCCCCAGAGGTCAAGGTTGTCGTGAGCTATGACCATGCCACTGTACTCCAGCCTGTGTGACAGAGTGAGACCCTGTGTCAAAAAAAAAAGAAAGAAGTTTATTATAATAATGAAGGCTTGAGATCATCATGGCTTGGACCAGATAGGTGGCAATTTTGGATCCTACCTCTTTGTTGGCAGGGATAGAACTCAGGGAGATAACCATACCAATTACACAATGCTGAAACATGGTGGAGTGGGATTCTCGGTAGCCTGTGGGTAGTTTGTGAGGATTAAAGCAAGTCAACATATGAAAAGCAAAAAAAGGGCTGGGTGCGGTGGCTCATGCCTGTAATACCAGCACTTTGGGAGATCAAGGTGGGCAGATCACGAGGTCAGGAGATTGAGACCATCCTGGCTAACACGATGAAACCCCGTCTCTACTAAAAAATACAAAAAATTAGCTGGGTGTGGTGGCGGGCACCTGCAGTCCCAGCTACTCGGGAGGCTGAGGCAGGAGAATGGCGTGAACCCGGGAGGCGGAGCTTGCAGTGAGCCGAGATCCCACCTCTGCACTCTTGCCTGGGCGACAGAGCGAGACTCTATCTCAAAAAAAAAAAAAAAAGAAAAAAAAAATCGAAGAAATAGAAACCATTCAGTGAAGAAAATAAAGTGTTACCAAGTTATTAGTGTTATTCCCTCTTTCAATTCCTAAGACATATATCAAAAAGGCTTTTACAAAGTTAACAAATAGTTTTTAATTATATCTGTTACTCTTTCTCTTAGAGACACCTTTTTGATGAAATCAGGTTAAAAGCTATTTTCAAATCGGTAACGGTGCATTTTATAATTTTTCCTGACATCTGTGAACAAAGTTCCAAATATACACACCACATTTTATTTTATTTTAATTAATTAATTACCTTAAAAAGAGAATAGAGATGACATATTGCTATGTTGTCCAGGCTAGTCTTGAACTCCTGACTTCAAGTGACCCTCCCACCGAGGCCTCCGAAAGTGCTGGGATTAAAAGTGTGAGCCACTGTGCTCAGCTCACATTTTAGTTTTAAAGATAATTTTGGAATATCTTCAATGAGCATGATATACAAACATGTATAACAGACACCTGAGAATTGAAGTTTAGTAATTTTTTTTTATAATGGAACATGATTATGTTTAATAATAAAATATTTACAAATAAACTGATATAATGTCTAGGTTTTATTTCAAAATAATGACAGTAAAGAAGTAGGTGACAGTATAGATGAAAATATCGTCCATTACTTGAAATTTGTTGAAGCTGGATGTTGTTACATGGTATTTCATTACACCATTCCTTCTAACTGAGCATATTTATAATTTTCCAAAATATTTATAATTTTCCAAAATAAAAAGGCCAGGTGTGGTGGCTCACACATGTAATCTCAATACTTTGGGAGGCCAAAGCAGGAGGATCACTTGAGCTCAGGAGTTTGAGACTAACCTGGGCAATATAGTGAGCCTTATCTCTACTAAAAAGTAAAAAAAAAAAAAAAAAATTAGCCAGCTGTGACAGTCTGTGCCTGTGGTCCTAGCTACTCTAGAGGCTGAGGCAGGAGGATCACTTCGGCCCAGGGAGTTCAAGGCTGCAGTGAGCTATGATCACACCAGCCTGGGTTACAAAGTAAGACCCTGTCTCTAAATAATAAATAAATAAATATTAAAAATACAAAAATAAAAGTTAGAAAAAAGAGACAAAAAACAAGTTATGTTTAAAATCATGGATAAGCCAGGTGCGGTGGCTCATGCCTGTAATCCTAGCACTTTGCGAGGCTAAGGTGGGCAGATCACTTGAGGTCGGGAGTTCGAGACCAGCCTGACCAACATGCAGAAACCCCGTCTCTACTAAAAATACAAAATTAGCTGGGCATGGTGGTGCATCCCTCTAATCTCAGCTACTTGAGAGGCTGAGGCAGGAGAATCACTTGAATCTGGGAGGCGGAGGTTGCAGTGAGCAGAGATCGTGCAATTGCACTCCAGCCTGGGCAACAACAGTGAAACTCTGTCTCAAAAAAAAAAAAAAAAAATTACGGGTAAAAGCTGGGTGCAGTGGCTTGCACCTGTAATTACAGCACTTTGGGAGACTAAGGCAGGTGGATCACTTGAGGTCAGGAGTTCAAGACTAATATGGTAAAATCCTGTCTCTGCTAAAAATACAAACATTAGCCAGGGGTGGTGGCACATGTCTGGAGTCCCAGCTACTCAGAAGGCTGAGGCAGGAGCTTGAACCTTGGGAGGCAGAGGTTGCAGTGAGCCAATATTGTGCCACTGCATTCCAGCCTGGGCAACAGAGCGAGACTCTGTCTCAAAAAAAATAATAAAATAAAATCATGATTAGGACAGAATTAATAAGCATATCAACAGTTTAACAGGATGAATTAATCTTAATAAACTAAACCTCATTTTTAAAACTTCTGGTCATTATGTCTTAGATTGCTTTTAAAGGAATGGAAGAGGCCAGGTGTGATGGCTCATGCCTATAATCCCAGCACTTTGGGAGGCCAAGGTGGGCAGATTGTTTGAGCCCAGGAGTTTGAGACCAGCCTGGGCAACATGGTGGAAGCCCCCGTCTACAAAATATACAAAAAAAGTAGCCAGGCATGGTGGTGCATGCCTGCAGTCCCAGCTACTTGGGAGGCTAAGGTGGTAGAATCACTTGAACCTAAAAGTTTAAGGCTATAGCGAGCCAAGAATCACTTGAACCGGGAGCAGAGGTTGTGCTGAGCCAAGACCACACCACTGCACTCCAGCCTGGGCGATAAAGCAAGACCCTGTCTCTAGAAAGAATATTTTAAAAATAAATAAATAGAAGAATAGAAGAAAAAATGAAAAGAGCAAACAAAGAAAAGGCATTGGTAAATAAAGCTTATAAAAGTTATATGGTATCTGCTTCAGCAGCATATATAGTAAAATTAGAATGATGCCAAGAATATTAGCATGGCCCCTGTGCAAGGATTTTTTTGTTTTGTTTTCTGAGACAGAGTTTCACTCTTGTTGCCCAGAGTGGAGTGCAATGGTGCGATCTTGGCTCACTGCAACCTCTGCCTCCGGGGTTCAAGCGATTCTCCTGCCTCAGCCTCCCAAGGAGCTGGGATTATAGGCATGCACCACCATGCCTGGCTGATTTTGTATTTTTAGTAGAGACGGGGTTTCTCCATGTTTGTCAGACTGGTCTCGAACTCCCAACCTCAAGTGATCTGCCCGCCTCAGCCTCCCAAAGTGCTGGGATTATAGGCATGAGCCACTGCACCCGGCCAAAGATATTCTTTAAATAAATTTAAAAAATTAAAAGTTATACTCATAGTGGTTATTGAGAGTATTATTTATAGTCAAACCCACCACATAAGGTAGAGAGGTTCAAAGGTAGTATTTCACTCTCCTGCTCAGACCCATCAAAATCTTCCCAAGGTCGCTGAAGACAGTCCAAACCCCCTGATAGACTCTTATCATGACTGGTTCTTGCCCATTTTCTCCAACCTACCTTTCACCAAGCACCACCCCATCCCACACTCTGCTCTCCAGCCATTAAATGTTTTTCTGACATTTCCACTCAACTACACATTTGGGTGTTGGAAAATTTGGAAGAATTCACTTGTAAATCCACTTGGGTTTAGCGTATTCTTTGTGGAAAGATCTCAAATAGTCATTCAATTTCTTTTTTTTCTTTCTTTCTTTCTTTCTTTTTTTTTTTTTTGAGATGGAGTCTCGCTCTGTCGCCCAGGCTGGAGTGCAATGGCGAGATCTCGGCTCACTGCAAGCCCTGCCTCCCAGGTTCACGCCATTCTGCTGCCTCAGTCTCCCAAGTAGCTGGGACTACAGGCGCCCGCCACCACGCCCGGCTACTTTTTTTGTACTTTTAATAGAGACGGGGATTCACTGTGTTAGCCAGGACGGTCTTGATCTCCTGACCTTGTGATCCACCCGCCTTGGCCTCCCAAAGTCCTGGGATTGCAGGCGTGAACCACTGCGCCTGGCCCGTCATTCAATTTCTTTAGTTGTTACCGAGTCTCCATGTTTTGTCTTTATTCTCAAGTATTTCTTTATTTTTCTTTTTCAATCCTAACTAATGTGTAGCATCAAGTAAGTTTTTTTTTTAAACTTGAGATAAAATTCACATAATATAAAATTAACCATTTTAAAGTGTATGATTCAGTGGCATTTAGTATAGTTATAATGTTGTACAACCACCACCTCTATCCAGTCCCAAAATATTTGAATTACCCGCAAAGGAGATTTCATTCCCATTAGCAGTCACTATCTTCCCTTCTGCTCAGGCCCTGGTAAACCACTCATCTGCTGTCTGACTTCATGGGTTTGCCTGTTGTGGATATTTCATATAAATGGAATTGTGTCATATGTGACCTTTTGTGTCTGGCTTCCTTCATTTAGCATGTTTTAGAGGTTCATCTGCATTGTAGCATGTATCAGTTCTTCCTTTTTCTTTTTT
>NW_012116899.1:714102-715824 GCF_000951035.1 Colobus angolensis palliatus
ACGAAAACAAAAACAAAAAACCTTCCCAGCAGCCTTTGCGTGAACAAAACGGCAGTCCCCGTATCTCAGGGGTTGTCTCTTTTATCAAGGGTTTTGGGCTGGTGGTCTCGGCAGCCAGTTCTGGTGACTAAGTTCCAGTAAGAACTAAAAAACGTTTCACACCTCCTATTTATCAACCTAAATACAAAACAGAAAAGGAGTTTATGGAACATGCCTGGAAAGCAGGACTGGTTATTCCTCCATAACGTTTGGATCGTCCCATACATCTGGCCTGTACAGCTGGTATCTTTGATGCCTATGTTCCTCCTGAAGGTGATGCTCATATGCCATCTCTTTCAAAGGAAGGACTGAAACAGAGAACTGAACGAATGAAGAAGAATGTGGCATCACAATTGTCAATCCAGAAGATAAAAGAGTATGATGACAATTTTAAAACAAAGGACTTCCCTGAAAAAGCTAAGGATATATTTACTGAAGCTCACCTTTGTCTAAACAACTCACACATGACTGACTGCATACCTTGGTACCTGAACACTGTTTTCCAGACATGATCTGAGACATCAAATATAAGACCATCCGCTGGAGCTTCATGGAATCTTTAGAGCCCTACTTTGTGGTTCAAGTTCACTGTTCAAGTCTGATGAACCAGGACAACATATATGGCCAGGTCACCGTAGGCATGCACACCCAGCAGACTCTGGCCATCTGTGACTGGTTTGGCTGGCTGATGTATGGACGGGAAGATGTACCCAAGAATGTCCTGGAGTATGCTGTATTTGAAAAGCATCTGACAAACCCCTATAGCAGCTGGAGAACGCATGGCAAGATCATTCTCCCATGGGCACCCGCTAAGCACCATCCTTAAGACGGTTACGATCCCTGGCCCTCAGCTGAAACCAGGGGAAGAATATGAAGAGGCACAAGGAGAGGCCCAGAAACCTCAGCTAACCTGATGGCAAGAATAACTTCTGGGGTGAAGCCTGGGTGGTGAGGCTGCTGGAAGCTTTGCAGTCTTCCATCTCCATCATGCTATAGAAAGAACTACCTTTGTTCTCTGTCATCCTGCTTGGGTCTTTTCAGCAGTCTCACCATCAACAACCATGGCTGATGGCTGGCCCCAGGCAGGTGGTGGGTATAACACAGCCATGGATCCTCTTCTTTTTAAAATTGTATGTCTAGCTTCTGAGTATAGATGAAAGGCAGTATGTTTCAGAGAACATAGGATACCAGTTTTTCCCACAGCAGGGACTGTGGGAGATAACCAGCAGTATTCTCTTTGTAATCACAGGGCAGGGATGAGTTTGAAATAAAACACTGTCAGAGTGTGTGGGGGTCAGGGGGCGGGGAACAGAACATACAATTCACAATTTAATTTTTTTTTTTTTGGAGATGGAGTCTTGCTCTGTTGTCCAGGCTGAAGTACAGTGGCATGATCTTAGCTCACTGCAACCTCTGTCTCCTGAGTTCAAGCAATTCTCGTGCTTCAGCCTCCCAAATAGCTGGGATGATAGACATGCGTCACCACACCCAGCTAATTTTTGTATTTTTAGTAGAGATGGGGGTTTCACCATTTTGACCAGGCTAGTCTTGAACTCCTGAACTCAGGTGATCCACCCACCTCAGCCTTCCAAAGTGTTGGGATTACAGGTGTGAGTCACCACGCCCGGCCCAATTTAACCATTTTTAATGTACAATTCAGTGGCATTGAGTATATTCACATTG
>NW_012116899.1:719864-721500 GCF_000951035.1 Colobus angolensis palliatus
TCCAGTGGCTGAGGCAGGAGAATCGCTTGAACCCGGGAGGCGGAGGTTGCAGCGAGCCGAGATCACACCATTGCACTCCAGCATGGGGGACAAGAGCGAGACTTTGTCTCAAATAATAGTAATAACAATACTGCTATTAACCTGGGTGTACAAATATCTGTTTGAGTTCTTATTTTCAATTATTTTGTGTATATACCCCAAGTGGAATTTCTAAGTTCTATGGTAATTCTACATGGTTTAACTTGTTTGTTTAATTTATTTTGTATTTCAATAGGTTTTTTGGGAACAGGTGGTGTTTGGTTACATGAGTACGTTCTTTAGTGGTGATTTCTGAGATTGTGGTGCACCCATCACCCAAGCAGTGTACACTGTACCCAAATGTGTAGTGTTTTATCCTTCACCCCCCGCCCACCCTTTTCCTCAAGTCCCCAAAGTCCATTGTATCATTCTTATGCCTTTGTGTCTTCATAGCTTAGCTCTCAATGATGAGTTAGAACATACAATGTTTGGTTTTCCATTTCTGAGTTACTACACTTAGAATAATAGTCTCCAATTCCATCCAGTTTGCTGCAAATGCCATTGTTTCATTCCTTTTTTATGGCTGAGTAGTATTCCATGGTAGATATATCTACCACATTTTCTTTATCTACTCATTAGTTTAACTTTCTGTGGAACCGACTGTTTTCCACAGCTGCTGCACCATTTTAAATTCCTACCAGCAGTGCCTAGGGTTTCAATTTCTCCACATCCTAATCAACACTTGTTATTTTCTGTTTGTTTGTTTGTTTTGAGATGGAGTTTTGCTCTTGTTGCTCAGGCTGGGGTGCAATGGCATGATCTCGGCTCACTGCAACCTCCGTCTCCCAGGTTCAAGAGATGATTCTCCTGCCTCAGTCTCCTGAGTAGCTGGGATTACAGGCACTTCCACCATGCCCAGCTGATTTTTGTATTTTTAGTAGAGATGGGGTTTCACCGTCTCTACTACAGATCAGCCAGGCTGATCTTGAACTCCTGACCTCAGGGGATCTACCTGCCTTGGCCTCCCAAAATGCTGGGATTATAGGCATGAGCCACCATCCCTGGCCTCTTTGTTTGTTTTTAGTGATAGCCATCCTAATGTGTGTGAAGTAGTATCGCTTTGTGGTTTCAATTTGCATTTCCTTAATGATTAGTAATGTTAAACATCATTAAGAATACAGAAAATTAGAGCAAAACCTATTGACAAGGTTGATCTGATGGGCACATATAGAAACAATTGGAGAATATAACATCTCTTAAGGGACATTAGAAAGCTTTATAAACTAGGGCCGGGAGTGGTGGCTCACACCTGTAATCGCAGCACTTTGGGAGGCCAAGGCGGGTGGCTCACGAGGTCAGGAGATTGAGACCATCCTGGCTAACGCGGTGAAACCCCGTCTCTACTAAAAATGCAAAAAATTAGCTGGATGTGGTGGCAGGTGCCTGTAGTCCCAGCTACTTGGAAGGCTGAGGCGGGAGAATGGTGTGAACCCAGGAGGTAGAGGTTGTAGTGAGTCGAGATGGTGCCACTGCACTCCAGCCTGGGCGACAGAGTGAGACTTCGTCTCAAAAATAAATAAATAAATAAATAAATAACAAAACAAAACAAAAAACAAAA
>NW_012116899.1:722250-733050 GCF_000951035.1 Colobus angolensis palliatus
AAAAGAAAGAAAGAAACTAAGAAAAATGAAAATTAATGTAATAAGCATCCTACTAAGAGTTAGGAAAAGAATACTATCTGACTTGCTATGCATCACAGTCTCTGAATTTGTAATTTCAGTTATTGGAATTTTCCTGTCTACCATTTCCATCTTTTTTTTTTTTTTAAGTTTGCCTCTTTTTTCTGATGTTTTCCTATATTATGCTCATCTTTGTGATTGCATCTTTTATTTCTTTATTTCTCACACACAGCCTTTCTGTACTCTCTACCTGACATTTGCAACTCTTTATAGTTGGGGATCTAAATCTATTGTCTTGTTTCTATAAACTGCCTCACAGTGGCTTGCTTTCTTACATGTTGTGAGTTCTTCATTTTTTAGTTTATTCCTGATTTTCATTTATGACAGTGCTATAGGCCTACTTTGGGAATGCTTTTCAGATTGGAGTTGCCTTTGCTTCTGCAGGGGATCGGGTACACCCTCACCCTTCTTGTTATTAAAAAAAATCAGTATAGTATTTTAGTGCTGGGGTAGTAAGGGCATTATTAGGAATGGAATGTTTGTGTTCTCCCAAATTCATACGTTGGAATCCTAACCCTCAAACTGATGATATTCAGAGTTGGAGTCCTTGAGAAGTGATTAGGTCATGAGCTTGAAGCCCTCATAAATAGGATTAATGCCCTCATACAAGGAAATCCCAGAGAGCTCTCCTCCCTCTCTGCCATGTAAGAGCACAACTAGAAGTTGGCCATCAGCAACCCAGAAGAGGGTCCTCATCAGAACCTGACCATGCTGGCACCCTGATCTTAGACTTCCAGTTTCAGAACTGTGAGAAACAAATTTCTGTTGTTTATAAGCTACACAATGAATGGTACTATGTTATAGCAGCCTGAACAGACTGATACAGACACCGTGCTATCCCTGCTGCCAGCTTGTTATGTCTGACTTCCTGACTTTCCCACTGCTGTCCTCCTGCTCTGGGCCATTCTGGCCCTGATCTCCTGCCACCATGGCCTCACCTACCTACATGTATAGAGCTGGCCTCTGACACCCTAGGCCCCAGGGCCCAGATTTTCCAAGGCCCCTATTCCTCCCTCACCCAGGATTTAGCTTTTTAAATTATTTTGTCTGGTTGTTTAATTTTAGGGAGTTGTCTTTGGGGATCTCTAGCACCTCCTATGAGACTGAGAGATTGATCAGCATTTCCTACCAAAGTGCATCATATCTGGAGTCTTACTGTTTTGGAACAGAATTCCTTTTTTTTTTTTGAGATGGAGTCTCACTCTGTCACCAGGCTGGAGTGCAATGGTGTGAGCTCAGCTCACTGCAACCTCCACCTCCCAGGCACAAGCGATTCTCCTGTCTCAGCCTCCCAAGTAGATGGGACTACAGGCATGTGCCACCACGCCCAGCTAATTTTTGTATTTCTAGTAGACACAAGGTTTCACCATGTTGGCCAGGATGGTCTCAATTTCTTGACCTCATGATCCACCTGCCTCGGCCTCTCAAAGTGCTGGGATTACAGGTGTGAGCCACCACAGCCAGCCTGGAACATAATTTCTTGGAGCTCCTACTACTCATGATTCTTGAAGTAGAGAAGTTGGATTAGTCTTTTTCTTATCTACTATAATATCTGTTTACATCATTTTACTTTCAAATGTTCTAAGGTTTTATGGTTTTATTTTTAGGTGTGTTTTCTAATAACATGTAGTCTGACAAATTATGCCCCTTAACTGCAGGGCTTCATCTGTTTCCACATATTGTTACACATTTAGATTTATTTCTACCATATATTTTCTACATTTTGTTTTTCTTAACTTTTCTGCATTGTGATTTTATTTATTTATTTATTTATGAAATAGGGTCTTGCCATGTTGCCCACCTGGCCTCAAAGCGAGCCTCCCACCTTGGCCTCCCAAAGTGCTGGGATTACCAGCATGAACCACTGTGGCTGGCCTAATTTGCATTTTTAACTTAAAGTTAAAAGTTAAACTTTAACTGCTCTTGGACAATTCAAGTATATCTGAAAGCCTTACCTCTAATCATGAAGCTTCCAGCTTATATGCTATTATTTGTTGTCCACTGTTTTACTACTACTTACTTTTATTATTATTATTATTATTATTTTTGAGACGGAGTCTTGCTCTGTCACCCAGGCTGGAGTGCAGTGATGTGATCTCAGCTCACTGCAACCTCCGCCTCCCGGGTTCAGGCGACTTCTCCTACCTCAACCTCCCGAGTAGTTGGGATTACAGGTGTGCACCACCACACCTGGCTAATTTTTGTAGTTTTAGTAGAGAAGGGGTTTCACCATGTTGACCAAGCTGGTCTTGAACTCCTGACCTCAGGTGACACACCTGCCTCAGCCACCCAAAGTGCTGTGATTATAAGTGTGAGCCATCACACCCCGTCTCTAGTATTGTTTTGTAGTGGAAATGTTTGTTCAACAATTCCCTTCTTCTTTACCATTTTCTTTGCTGAAACTGCTTTGACACCAAAATTTGGTTTCTTGAAATACACACTTTAGGAATTCCATTAGTGAAGTTTTACTGCTATAAACTCACTCAGTTTTTTATTGTTTAACAAAGGTCTTCATTTTTTTTCATTGTGAAGATAACTTCACATTGAAGATATTTTCCACTGTCTTTGATATTCATTTGTTTCTGTTGGGAAGCTAGCTTCCAATGCAATTCTTATTACTATATAGAGATTCTTTTTTTTCTTAGTTACTTTTTTTTTCTAATTTCATGTCCATCTCTGATCCATTCTTAGTTACTTTTCAATAATCTTGCTGTCTTCAATGTTCTTCAGATTTATTAAGATATGTCTCAGTATGGAGTTCTCTTTATATGTTCTGCATGAGAGTTTTTATCTTTTCAATGTTTATCATCAATTTTGAAAAATTCTAGCAATCATCTTTTTTTTTTTTTTGTGAGACAGAGTCTCATTCTGTCACCCAGGCTGGAGTGCAATGGCACAATCTTGGCTCACTGCAACTTCTGCCTCCCAGGTTCAAGCAATGCTTCTGCCTCAGCCTCCCTAGTAGCTAGAATTATAGGCGCCTGCCACTATGCCCAGCTAATTTTTGTAGAGACAGAGTTTCACCATGTTGGTTAGGCTGACCTTGAACTCTTGACCTCAGGTGATCCGCCCACCTCGGTTTCCCAAAGTGCTGAGTTCAAAGGCGTGAGCCACCGCATGCAGCCATCTATCATTTCTTTTACTTAACCTCTTTATTATATTTTCCACCTTTTTTTCTCCAAGTCACATTTTTCATAATTTCTTTGTATTTATGTCCCTTTCATCAGTTTTCACTTTAATGTATATTCTTCTATTTAATTCTTCTATTGCATCTTAAAAATCAACTGTAATTCTTGTTTATAGAGATATACTGTATATTCATACTAATTCTTATTTACAGAAATATACTAAATAAGTGT
Organism: Colobus angolensis palliatus; assembly: GCF_000951035.1. Taxonomy (NCBI): domain Eukaryota; kingdom Metazoa; phylum Chordata; class Mammalia; order Primates; family Cercopithecidae; genus Colobus; species Colobus angolensis. Next base: position 725,688 of record NW_012116899.1, read on the forward strand.
ATTCATACTAAGAGAACATTTGTATATGAGTCTGTTTCTGAACTCTTTATTTTGTTCCATCAGTCTACTTGCTTATCCTGTGCCAACACCACAATTCTATCACAATTACTTTATAATAAGTTTTGCTATCAGCAAAAGTGGTCCTCCTACTTTGTCTTTTTCCTTAAGATTGTCACAGTTATTCTTGACCCTAAGCAATTATAAACACACACACACACAGGCACACACACAGTTGAGATTTTGATTGTGATTGCATCAAATCTATAGATTATGTTGGGGGAAACTAACATCCTTATAAACTTGAGTATTCAAATTTATGAAGGAGGTATGTCTTTGTATTTATTTAGATTTTAATTTTACTCAGTAATGATTTTAGTTTTCTCTGTAATGCTCTGTTCTTCTTTTGTTAGAATTTTTCTTAGGTAGTTGGTGTTTTTCAATGCTATTGGAAATTATATTTTTAAAATTTGATTTTTGAATTGTGTATTTCTAGTATATAGGAATGCAATTAAATTTTCTAAGAAGATTTTGTATTCAGCAATTTGCTAAGGCCACTTATTAATTATTTTGTATTTCTGTCCCTAATAATATTCAAGTAATGAATATTTCATTTTATATTTATTTATTTTGAGACGGAGTCTGGCTTTATCTCCCAGGCTGGAGTGCGTCGGTGCGATCTTAGCTCACTGCAGCCTCTGCCTCCTGGGTTCAAGTGATTCTCCTGCCTCAGCCTCCCGGATAGCTGGGATTACAGGCGTGTCACCACTCCTGGTTGATTTTTTTGTATTTTTAGTAGAGATGGGGTTTCACCATGTTGGTCAGGCTGGTCACAAACTCCTGACCTCAAATGATCTGCCCGCCTCGGCCTCCCAAAGTGCTGGGATTACAGGCATGAGCCACTGTGCCCGGCCTTCCATTTAATATTTCTGAACCATGTGAACTCATGATAGAGATTTCCAAACATATGCAAAATTGGAATAGTATAACATTCCATCTCTCCATCACCTAGCTTCAGTAATTGTCAACTCATGGCCATTCTAGTTTCCACTGATAGCCTCTATCCATATCCCCCTCACTTATCATTACATGTAAATTACAACATCTTATAATTTATAATTGTACCTATAAATATTTCACTATGTACATCTGATAGATAAGTACTTTATTAAAAGCCCCAAACCACATTACCATTATTACACCTAAAGAAACTCAGGCCTTTGACTATGAGTTTTCTGAGAAGACTCTCCCTGAACCTACCTAGAGCCAAGGCCAAGACAAACTCTTTTCCGTGCTGTCTTCTTCCTATACAGATTTTTTTTTTCCTGTTTCACTTTTTCCCTGTGGTGTAGCCATTTGTGGAGGTCCAGCTTTAAAAGCAGGTCTCTGATCTTACTCCTGGCTCTTTGTCTGGTTCCCAGCAAGTGGTCTAAACTCAGGCACCAGGGTGAAATGGTGCCCTCAGGGCTGCTGAGGATTCAGAGCTGGTGATTACCCAGCATTGCCTCTTCTCACAAGGTTTTCCCTTTGTTGTTGTTTGACTTTTCTTTTTGTAAGCTCATCCAGGCATTGTAAAGGGTAAAACTGTTTTACACTGGAGGATTTCAGTATATTTAGGTTACCTTATTCCTGGAAATCCTGAACTCATACTTAATTATGTAGTTTTAGAATTATCATTTAACGATCCCTTATCTAGAATTTTGAGCAGAAAGAATGGGGTGTCACATGGAGAATTCTTCCATAAAATGATGTTAAATCTGAGACCTGAAGGATGCGTGTAAGAGGGGGCTGGGTAAGGAGCAGGAAGGACACAGTGTTTTGAAAATTGGGAAGAGTATTTTAAACAGAGGAGGCAATCATACGAAGCCTTTGTGGCAGGAAGGGGAGGCACAAAGGAAGGAGGCACAGTATGAACCAACCCAGAAAGACCTACTCCATCTAGGCTGGGTTGGAGCAATGAGATTCCCACTGCAGTTGAAATCTTTGGTGTGATTTCCCCAGGTAGCCTCTCTTATCTTTATAAAGGTTCCAGGATGTACAGAGGACCTTCCCCGCTCTCTTCAACAGCAGGTAGTTATTCTCATTTATCAGTTAGGACATTGTGGCTGGAAAACCTAAACTGCCCACAAGCTTGGGTCCATGCTTAATACATGAGATTACCCTGTACATTTATTAAGACTTAAAGCAAATGGCTGGTCTGGGTGGTAAATATCATACCCTCAGATTCCTTTACTCAATGTCCCACCTTCCTTTACTTGTGCTGTTTGAGAGGCATTTTCCTCAGCAGGTAACTGCAGCCCCAAACTAACGCAGGAAGCTTGGGTGGCTTCCCCTTGGGGGGCAGCTGCCTGGGAAGGCAGCCAACTTGCCTTTTGGTGTTCTGAGGGAAAGCCAGGGTACAGCTTGAGGCTGGGGAGAGGGGGGTTCAGCCCTCTCATATGCCTGCCAGTAGCCTTGCACACTTACATTACCAGCATCACTTTACTAAAAATACAAGAAGAATGACTCCATTAAATGTCATTTACTTGGTGGTTAGTAGACTTTAAAAGAACTCACTCATATAATGCATGAACTGTATTTCTCTTTTGTTTAGAGAATGCATTGGTTTCCCAGGGTTGCCACAGCAAACTACCACAAACTGGAGGACTTAAAAGAGGAGAAAGTTCTTCTCACCCAGGTTTGGAGGTTAGAAGTCCAGAATCCAGGTGTTGGCAGGGTTGGTTCCTTCAGAGGGCTCCCCGGGAGAATCTGTTCCATGGCCCTCTCCTGGCTACTGGTGTTGCTGGCAGCCCTTGGCATTCCTTGGCTTGTAGGTGTGACATTCCAATCTGTGCTTCCATCTTCACATGACTTCTCCTTGCGTGCAATTTTGTTTTTTATCCTTTTTTTTTAGATGGAGTTTCGCTCTTGTTGCACAGGCTGGAGTGCAATGGCACCATCTGGGCTCACTGCAACCTCTGCCTCCGGGGTTCTAGTGATTCTCCTGCCTCAGCCTCCCGAGTAGCTGGGATTACAGGCATGTGCCACTATGCTCGGCTAATGTTGTATTTTTAGTAGACATGGGGTTTCTCCATGTTGGTCAGGCTGGTCTGGAACTCCTGACCTCAGGTGATCCACCTGCCTCGGCCTCCCAAAAAGCTGGGATTATAGGCATGAGCCAGTGAGGCATCGCACCCAGCCCCTTGTGTGCTTTTTTTCCTTTTTCTTTCGATATGGAGTCTCGCTCTGTTGCCCAGGCTGGAGTTCAGGGGCACAATCTAGGCTCACTGCAAGCTCCACCTCCCAGGTTCACGCCATTCTCCTGCCTCAGCCTCCCAAGTAGCTGGGACTACAGGCGCCCGCCACCATGCCCAACTAATTTCTCACCACGCCCAACTAATTTCTTTGTATTTTTTTAGTAGAGACGGGGTTTCACCATGTTAGCCAGGATGGTCTTGATCTCCTGACCTCGTGATCTGCCTGCCTCGGCCTCCCAAAATGCTGGGATTACAGGCGTGAGGCACCGCACCCGGCTCCTTGTGTGCTTCTTGTATAGACAACAGTCATATTGAATTAAGAACCCACTGTAATTGAGTATAACCTCATTTTAGCTTAACTAATTACATCTGTAATGATTCTATTTCTAAATGAAGTTACCATCTTTTTTTTTTTTTCTTTTTTTGTTTTTTGAGATGGAATCTGGCTCTGTCACCCAGGCTGGAGTGCAGTGGTGAGATCCTGGTTCACTACAACTTCTACCTGCTAGGTTCAACTGATTCTCCTGCCTCAGCCTCCCAAGTAGCTGGGATTACAGGTGCCTGCCACCACACCTGGCTAACTTTTGTATTTTTAGTAGATATGGGGTTTCATTATGTTGGCCAGGCTGGTCTCGAACTTCTGACCTCAGGTGATCTGCCTGCCTCTGAGCCACCACGCCTGGCTAAAGTTACCTTCTGAATGAAGTATTGAGGGTTAGAACTTCAACATATCTTTTTGGGGAATGCAACTCAACCCATAACAGAGAAAGACAATATATGTGAAATACAGTACTGTGATCTCTGTGGTACAAAGTTCTCTCCTCAGCAATCTAGCAGAATGTCATCTGCTAGTTTTAACCTCTGGTATTCTAGGCTTCTGTGTCAGGATATAACAGCCTGACTCCTCAAAGAAGGCAAATATATTCTCCTCATTTTCCTTACTCATGAACTCAGGCAGAGTCTGGGTTCGCCAATGTCAGTGTCCATGGGTTTCCATCCTTGATGAGGCCTTTACCTACAGATGCAAGGCTTGGCTCATGAGAACTCTGGCAAGAAGATTTAAAGTCACAAGCAAGGGAGGAGAAATACTAGAATCTTTTTGGAACTGATTTTGGAGTATGATGGGATCTTATTTTATAATTATTCTAAATGATTATCCAGTTCTCTCTCTATTCTTTTTAGGGAATATATGCATAGTAGGTTGATTTGAAAGTGCCTTCCCTTATTACACACTAAAGTTTTATGTATATTTGTGTCTTTCCGTCTAGAATTGTAAGTGTCCTTCAGAAAGTGCTGAAGTTTTAGCCTAGGCAACAGAGTGAGATCCCATCTCTACAAAGACATGTTTTTTTTTTTTTTTTTTGATTAACAGGAGTGGTGGCAGGCCCCTGTCATTCTTGTTTACTCGGGAAGTTGAGGCAGGAGGATTGTTTGAACCCAGGAGTTCAAGACTGCCATGAGCAATGATTGAGCTATCATGCCACTGCACTCCAGCCTGGGTGACAGAGCAAGATGGCCAAAAAAATACAAAGTGCTGGGGCCGGGTGCAGTGGCTCCCGCCTGTAATCCCAACACTTTGGGAGGCCGAGGCATGCGGATCATGAGGTCAGGAGACAGAGACCATCCTGGCTAACACGGTGAAACCCCATCTCTACTAAATAATATAAAAAACTAGCCGGGCGAGGTGGAGGGCTCCTGTAATCCCAGCTACTCGGGAGGCTGAGGCAGGAGAATGGCGTGAACCTGGGAGACGGAGCTTGTAGTGAGCTGAGATTGCGCCACTGCACTCCAGCCTGGGCAACAGAGTGAGACTTTGTCTCAAAAAAAAAAAAAAAAAAGTGCTGAAATATTGTTCATCTACATTCTGCACCTTTATTTCTTGCTCTTTTGCTTGTTGTTGCTATTGTTATCAAAAGGAAAACCTTTTCGCTTATTGCTTACTTCTAGAATTAAAAAAATCAAACTTGATTTTTTTTCAGGTATATTTTGTAATCAAGTCTAATTAGCTCTAATACTTTTTTAGATGATTCTTTCTGGGTTCCTAGTGTAGATCTTCACATCATCTGAAAATAGTAATACTATTCTTCAACTATTGTCTGCACTTTCTTGCTTCAAGGTCTTTGATTCTGAAGTTATTGTCTGAGTTTCTATCATTCCTGTCGTTCAAATGCCTACTCTTCATCAGGACCCAGTTTCTCTGTGAAACCTCTTTTAACGTCCCGGGAAGAGTTAATTTCCCTCTCCCTGAACTTCCAAAAAACTTGGTACATGCCTTTATTATAACCGTATCATACTGCATTGTAATTATCTGCTTATAAAACTGCTTTCCCCAAGAAAACTCAAAACAACACACGTTTCTTCTCCAGGCCATGAGTCAAGCTGGAGGTGTTCTCTGTGGAAGAGGGAGGAGTGATGCTCTGTTATTCATCCAGGTGTTCCCTCTTCAGCAGTTTGGTACCGATAGAGCAGAGAGAGGGCGGGGGTGCTCTAGGAAATCAATGAGTAGACAAGGGAGCCCACCAGTAGGGGACATGCTGGAACCAGATCTAGGACCCTGGCTTTTCTGCCCCACTGTTATGCCTCTCTAGGTGCTGAAATCCAGTTCGGGGACCTTTCGTTTCTGGGCTGCCTGTTAGCTCTTGTGGGACTTCATTCACTTGGAAAAGTGGCTCTACTCTGTGCCCTGTACCCTTCCTTCCCACGCCTCACTCTATGCCACAGCCGCAGGCCCAGCCAGGGTTTCACCCACACGTCCTCAGGAAGAATCGCGCCACCTAGAGGCCCGACATAGAACTCCTCTTCCTGCTAGTTGGTCAGCGGACTGAATTCCAATCCCCCCGCCCGCGCCGCCGCGGCGCAGGTCCATCTCCTCCCGCGCAGTGCTAGGTGTTTGAGGCGCGGTCCCCTGGCTAGGGGCTGCCCAGGCGTTATGGGGCCACACTTGCTGAGGTAGAAGCTGGGTCTGATCTTCCGCTGCTCCCCACTGCGAATTCCCAGGTGGGCCAGAACAAGTGGCAGGAAGAAGCTTCGCGGCTCACGGTGATTCAGCCGGGTCGCCGCTCTGGGATCCTCCCTTTCACCAAGAAAGCCTCCGGGAAGCCCGGGGTTACCAGGCGCGGGAAACAAGGCGGCTTTATTTTGCATAATGCCTTCGGACAAACGGCCCGGGAAGGCGGCGGGGGAGGCGGCTGGCAGGCCTGGAATGCACACACCTGTACCTGAGAAGGCTCCTTTGAATTCCTTCTACTCTGTGGTCTCCTGGGGGCTTCGCCGGCGGCGGTGGGTGGGAGTTTGGCAGCCTGTGCCCTCGGGAGGAGCACCCCACCCAGACCTCCAAGTGGGGCGGCCACCAGGGGAGGGGAGGGGTGGCGCCAGCCTGTTTATGAACTTCCCTCCCCCACTCCCTCTCCACCTGCAGTTCCCACCCCTCCCCCGCCCCAGATCCACTGCAAGCAAAGCTTTCGGTAAAAAAATAGTTCGGTGACAGTTTCCTGAAGGGATTTCAGGTCGGGAACGGGGCGTCCAGCGCATGTGGCGGGGCCCTTTGTACTGCCAGCCTGAGTATGGCTTGTCCTTTTTCTTGCTTCCCAGTGCTTCACCTGACAGGTGAGGAAACTAAAGCCCAGGAAAGTCTGTTCTCCGGCAATGGGTGGCAGAGCAGCATTCGTATCTACCTTTTCTAGCCTGTTCTGTAAAATTATTTCATAGCTTAGCCTTGCTTGACATTATCAGGTTAGTACTGCACACAGATCAATAGCTGGGAAACTCCAGCTGGAAGTCACTCTAAGGTGGTCATCGGAAATACCGTGTTCTTTGAACCTGGCCTAGTCCTCCAGAAGGCGGCCCCACCCCATCTGCAAGGAGAAGTCCATCAGCTGTCACTCAAGAGAGGCGGGAGGCGAGGACCTCCTTCCCTTCACCCTGGGCTTATCAGCCCCTGCACCCGCCTACCTTCAGTCAGAAGGTGGCCAGAGTAGGAGAGAAACACATCAATTACATAAAGTTGTTCAGGCTATCCTTCTAGCAGTTGCCTGCCTTTAAATCTACAGAGATCCTTTCAAAAAGTTCAAGGACAAAGCGGGTTGTTGTTGTTGTTTTGAGATGGAATCTCACTCTGTCGCCCAGGCTGG
>NW_012116899.1:733254-741122 GCF_000951035.1 Colobus angolensis palliatus
CCCCGCCGGGTTCAAGCGATTCTCCTGCCTCAGCCTCCCAAGTAGCTGGATTACAGGCGCCTGCCACCGCACCTGGCTAATTTTTGTGTTTTTAGTAGGGAAGGGGTTTCACCATGTTGGCCAAACTCCTGACCTCTCGTGATCCACCCGCCTTGGCCTCCCAAAGTGCTGGGATTACAGGTGTGAGTCACCGCGCCTGGTCCAAAGCGGATTTTCTTCTGAGTCAGGGCAGGCAGAGGTGAGACAGAGTGCTCAGGGACCCAGAGTCTGTCACAGTTCAAGCAGAGTTCCCAGGAGAGAGGGAACCAGAGGGGGTGGCAGCCCCTTTGGCCCTAGGCCACCACTTCTCCTAGAATGGGAGGTTGTATCTCACTTCCAGTGGATCCCTCTGCAGCTAGAACAGAAAGAGTCAAGGCTACATTCCGTGTTTTTTTGTTTGTTTGTTTTTTCCTTTTTTTTTTTTTTGAGATGGAGTCTTGCTCTGTTGCCTAGGTTGGAGTGCAGTGACATGATCTCGGCTCACTGCAACCTCTACCTCCCGGGTTCAAGCGATTCTCCTGCCTCAGCCTCCTGAGTAGCTGGGACTATAGGCACCCACCACCACACCCAGTTAATTTTTGTATTTTCAGTAGAGACGGGGTTTCACTATGTTGGCCAGGCTGGTCTCAAACGCTTGACCTCATGATTCACCTGCCTCAGCCTTCTAAAGTCCAGTTCTGGCATTATAGGTGTGTAGGTGTGAGTCACTGCACCTGGCTTTTTTTTTTTTTTTTCACTCTTTTCTAACTTTTATTTTAGATTTAGGGGGTACATGTGTGAGTTTATTACCTGGTTATAGATTGCATGATGCTGAGGTATGAGGCATGAATGAGCCCACTACCCAGGTACTGAGCAAAGTACCCAACAGCGTTTTAACCCTTGCCCTCCTCCCTCTCCCCACCAGTAGTTCCCAGTGTCTATTGTTCCCATCTCTGCATCCATGTGTAATGTTTAGCTCCCACTTATAATGGAGAACACACAGTATTTGATTTTCTGTTCCTGCACTAATTCACTTAGGACAATGGCCTCCAGCTGCATCCATGTTGCTGCAAAGGACACGGCTTCATTCTTTTTATGGCTGTATGGTAAGGCTCCATTGTTGAATAAGGCCTGGTGCAGAATGAGAAAGTGAGTGAGGAGAGGAAAGCAAGAGAAGGAAGCAGGGGAGGAGACGGCATGGCCACAGGGGCCACTAGGTCTCTCATTAAAAGGGCATTTCTTTGAGGCAGAGGAGCCTGTGCAAGATATGGTGAGCCGGCTGGTGATGATGGAGTTGAGCATGGGGGCTCAGGAGGGTCCCCCAGCTAAAGCAGGGGAGGGAGGGATTTGCTCGTGGCTGAGCACAGGACTCCCGCTGAGGGTGTAGAAAGTCCTGGGCTCCAGTTATAGCCCTTAGGCCAACACAGCCAGGCCCACGTCTTTCAGATGGGATGTCCATGTTGACCAGAGACAAGGGAAGTAATATGATGAATGAGAAACTGTAGCTAGAAAACAATCCTAGACGTTTCTCATCCCTCAAAGGCTTCTGAATGAACAGCAGTGTGACAAACCACAAGAGCTCCAAGAAGGCAAACAGATGTGAGATCACTGGTTCCAGAGCTAGAAACCGTTCCCTATGTCTTTTGGGCCCAGCCGGACAGGTGGTTGGGGGTAGCTATGAGACTTTACTGCTCTCATGAGGAACAGAAGGCTCATCAAGGGCTGGGGTTACAATCTGGACACTGAGTCCAAAGCAAGTCACATTTTGACTCCTGTAGCACATTGTAATTTCCAGAAATGGCTCCAACAGTATTTTCAGTCTCATATGCCTTGTCTCTCCCCCATAAAGAGGTGGAGACTATTTCCTCTCCCCTAGAATGCTGCCAGGCCTTTGTGACTGCCTCAGCTGATAGAATGCAGGGTAGTGATGATCCCTGACTTCCAAGGCTTGGTCTTAAAGCTGGTAAGTATCGCTTCCACCTGGTTTTCTCTCTTAAGATGTGTGTATTGAAGTTTAAGAAGTCTGGCTATCCTGAGGCCATTTTCTACAGAAACAAGAGAGATGGGGTGAGAGAGAGAGAGGGAGATGGAGGAAGAGAGAGAGAGGGAGATGGAGGGAGAGAGAGAGAGATGAGAGAGACAGAGGAGAGAGAGAGAGAGAGAGAGAGAGAGAGACAGAGAGAGAGAGAGAGATAAACAAGAGAGACGGGGAGAGATGGGGTGAGAGAGAGATGTTCAAATCGTCCCAGCTCAGGTGTCAAGCATGAGAGAGAGTGAGCTTCAGAGGACTGCAGCCTCCAACCCCTCCAGATAATGCTGAATGGAGAAGAGATGACCTGTCCCTGCCAATCCCTGCCCGGACTCATGAACAAAAATGCTGTTTTAGGGCTAGGCATGGTGGCTCACACCTGTAATCTCAACACTTTGGGAGGCCGAGGCAGGTGGATCACTTGAGCTCAAGAGTTTGAGACCAGTTTGGACAACATGGCAAAACCTCATCTCTACTAAAAATACAAAAATTAGCCAAACATTGTAGCACATGCCTGTAATCCCAGCTACTTGGGTGGCTGAGTCAGGAGAATCACTTTAACCCGGGAGGCAGAGGTTACAGTGAGCCGAGATTGTGCCCCTGCACTCCAGCCTGGGTGACAGAGTGAGACTCTGTCTTAAATAAAATAAAATAAAATAAAATGCTGTTTTAATTCACTAGGTTTTTGGGTAGCTTGCTGTGCAGTATTGAATAATCAGAACAGTAAAGTTTCTTGGCCTTATTTATGCTCTCAGTAACTCTGAAGAGGAGTGAGTTACCATCCTTAATTTACAGGCAAGACCACCAAGGCGCAGTGGGCATTAGTCACAAGATTTTATGGATTGAATTGTGTCCCAAAATTCATATGTCGAGGCCCTAACTCCCACTGTGACTATTTGGAGATAGGGCCTTTAGGGAGGTCATTAAAGTTAAATGAAGTCATTAGGGAGGGGTCCTAATCCAATGGGACTCGTGTCCTTGTAAGAAGAGAGACACTAGAACCTTTTTTTTTTTTTTTTTTTTTTTTTTTTGAGACGGAGTCTCGCTCTGTCACCCAGGCTGGAGTGCTGTGGCCAGATCTCAGCTCACTGCAAGCTCCACCTCCCGGGTTCATGCCATTCTCCTGCCTCAGCCTCCCGGGTAGCTGGGACTATAGGCGCCGCCACCTCGCCCGGCTAGTTTTTTTTTTTTTTTTGTAGTTTTTAGTAGAGATGGAGTTTCACCGTGTTAGCCAGGATGGTCTCGATCTCCTGACCTTGTGATCTGGCCGTCTCGGCCTCCCAAAGTGCTGGGATTACAGGCTTGAGCCACCGCGCCCGGCCAACTCATTCTTTCTACACCATGTGAGGACACAGGGAGAAGGTGGCTGTCCACCAGCCAGGAAGAAAGGCCTCTCTAGAAACTAACCCTGATGGCACCTTGATCTTGGACTTCTGTCTTCCAGAACTGTGAGAAAATGAATTTCTGTTGTTTAAGCCACCAGTCTGTGGCATTCTGTTATGACAGCCTGAGAGGACTAAGACACAAGATAAGTGGCATAGCCTTGATTCATAACACAGTTCTCTGACTCCAGAACTGGCAGCCTACTCAGCACTCCGCTGAAAGTCAGAATAGGACCCTGCCCACAAGCAATGATACTCCTGGGTCCAGACTCACACAACAGGGTCATTATTGAAGCATCAACAAAACCAGATTTGCTTGCTCTACTAAAAGCTCAAGGGCAAGGCCAAGAAACAACCCCAAGAAGTAGTTTCAGAAGGCAAGGGAGGCATCCAATTCTGACCTAGAATAGGACAGGCCTGGGGAAAAGCCTGGATGATGTTAGGGACCCTGGAACCGGGGACATAGCTAGGCTATTTTCTCTGGCTTCCTCTCTTTCACAGGCATTTGTTGCATGTCAGTGATCTGCCAGGCGCTCTTCCAGGCATTGAGAAAAGAGCAGCCAATAAGCCAGACAGGGTCCCTGATCTCATGGAACTTGCATTCCAAGGGGGACAGAAGGCAAGTGAATAAACACAAAGCAAATTCCCTTCTAATTGTAATAAGTGCTGTGAAGCAAATGAACAGTGACCTAACAAAGAACATCTTGGGGAAAAGGAGATCTGTGGCGGTGACGTTTGAGTTGGGATGTAAGGAATGAGAAATAGCCACCCATGAAGAACAGGGAGATTGTTCCAGGCAGAGGGATGACAGGTGCAAAGGCCCTGCAGTGGGTAATCACAAGAGTCATCTGGAAAATACACAGGAGGGAGTTGCTGAGATTCGAGCATAGCGATGAGGTAAGGAGAGGTTGAAATGAAACTTGGTGAGGCAGGCCAGACTTTACAGGCCTTGTAGGCCACAGCAAGGAGGAGTCTCATTTTAATAAATTAAAGGTAGATGTTTTGTCACTGTGGTGCAGAACAAGGGGGATAAGCGCCCAGATGTTCCCGGGAGGGAAATGGAGCTCAGGTGAACTGAGGAGACACTATTGTTGAAAAGCATGCTTTACTGGGCACGGTGGCTCATGCCTATAATTCCAGCACTTTGGGAGGCCGAGGTGGGCAGATCACTTGAGATCAGGAGTTCAAGACTAGCCTGGCCAACATGGTGAAACCCCATCTCTACTAAAAATATAAAAATTAGCCGAGCATGGTGGCAGGTGCCTGTAATCCCAGCTACTCAGGAAGCTGAGGCAGGAGGATCACCTGAACCTGGGAGGCGGAGGTTGCAGTGAGTGAAGATCATGCTGCTGTACTCTGGCCTGGGCAACAGAGTGAGCCTCCATTTCAAAAAGACAAAAGCATGCTCATCCCTTTGAGGTCATCACAAGGCCTGGTGATGAGCCCTTTGAGTCCCTGTTTGCCTGCTCAGCTGGGACTCTCTCTCCCACTGTTGGGGACATGGGAAAGAAGTAACCATTTGTTTACTTCCAAAACTGATTCCCAGGGCATAGGGACATCAGAGCACTGAGTGCTCAGTGCTGAGATTAGGGACTCATCCCCAAATGTAGCCAGGAAGCGAGCAAAGGGAACTACAATGCTTGCATTAGTTTTCTATTGCTAAACTTCTGACATGCTTAGTGGCTTAAAACAGCACAAATTTATTATCGTACAGTTCTGTAGGATGAAATTCCAACACAGGTGTCATCAAGCAGAGTCTAGCTGTCAGCAGGCCTGCATCCCTTTCTGGAGCCCTTTGGGACAATCCATTTTCATTTCCTTGACTTTCGGCTCCTGAAGACTCTACATTTCTTGGTTTATGGCTCCTTCCTATGTCTTCAAAGCTGACAGTGGCAGGTTAAGTCCTTCTCACACTGCTATATCTCTGGCTCTTTAATCACATGTCCCTCTGATTGCAGCCTGGGAGGGCTCTCCATTTTGAAGGACTCATGTAATCAGATTGGGCCCACCTGGATAATCCAAGATACCTTCCCCCTCTCAGGATCCTTAATCACATCTGCAATGTCCCTTTTACTATGTAAAATGACTTACAGATTCCAGAGATTAGGATGTGGACATCTTTTGGGATCATTATTCTGCCTGCCACGATGCAAGTTTATGGCTAAAGGAAGGATAAAAGTGGATGGATCTGGGATTCTTCAGATTGACACATCTGAAGATTCTACTAAATATATATTTTTAAAATTTCAGTTTATAATTTAGATTCAGGTGGTACATGTGCAGGTTTGTTACAAGGATATATTGGCTAGGTGCAGTAGCTCATTCCTGTAATCCCAGCACTTTGGGAGGCTGAGGCAGGAGGATTGCTTGAAGCCAGGCGTTCAAGACCAGCCTGGGCAACCAAGTGAGACCCCCCATCTTTACAAAAAATTAAACAATGAGCCAGGTGTGATGGTGCATGCCTGTGATCCCAGCTACTTGGGAGGCTGAGGTGGGAGGATTGTTTGAGCCTAGGAGGTTGAGGTTGCAGTGAGCTGTGATCATTGCCACTGCACTCCAGCCTGGGTGACAGAGTGAAACCCTGTTTCAAAGGAAAAAGAAAGATATATTTTGTGGTGCTGAAGTTTGGGCTACTGTCGATCTCATCAGCCAGATAGTGAACACAGTATCTAATAGGAAGTTTTTCAGCCCTTTCTCCCCTCCCTTTGGAGTCTCTAGTATCTATTGTTCCCATCTTTTTGTCCATGTGAACCCAAGATTTAGCTCCCACTTTTAAGTGAGCACACACAATACTTGTTTTTTGTTTGTTTGTTTTTCCTTTTTTAGATTTTATTTATTTATTTTTAGACACAAAGTCTTACTCACTATGTTGCCCACTCTGGTCTTGAACTCCTGGGCTCAAGTAATCCTCCTGCTGCACCTTCTCAAAGTGCTGGGATTACAGCCATGAGCCACTGTACCTGTCGATATTTGGTTTTCTGTTTCTGCATTAGTTCGCTTAGGAAAACGACCTCCAATTGCATCCACGTTGCTGTAAAGGACATGATTTCAATCCTTTTTATGGCTGTATAAATCCTTTTGATGGGCTCTTTTTTCTAAAGTTTTATGCTCTGTCATATACAAATATGAACAGTAGGAATAATCATCATTTACTGGGATCCCATCTGGTATCAGGTATTTTCTGTAACTTCTACTACTTACTACTCATAGTAATAAACAGTATTTTATGTTTGTTAAATGCTTGCTACATGCCAAGCATTGTAAGAAGTGCTTTGCATGTGTCATAAGAATGAAAACTACTTACATGTTAACAGTCTCTTTTTATCTCGCTCCAGCAGCTGAAGAAACTTTTACCTTTGTCCACTTATCTTCTCCCACTTCCCTGCTGTTCAAAGGGTATTTCATCTTTGTAAACTATGTTCTTAAACTTCAGGGGTTCAAAATCAGAAGAATGGGTAAACAGAGGCTGCACTGTTACTTCAGAGCTTCCTTTCACTGTCATTTCAGAAGTGCCTTCCCAGGTCTCCTATATTGGGTCTCCCGTGTTCCATTTTATTTAGCTGCTGTTGCCCATTTTCAGTGTACCTGTATATACTCTGCTCTGGGAGCTGGGCCTGAGACCCTGCACACCACATGTCTGCTTTGCCAGCTTGCTCTCCATTAAACTTTGCCCAGAGGGGTGCCAGTCGGAGGCTGGGAGGTTGAGGGAAGGAAAGGGATCTGCTCCTTCCTGTTTGCTCCTTTTTCCTGTCAGCATCATCACGTCAGCATTTTCTCACCCTGGAAGCCACAGTTGGTTCCAGTGGCAGTGGCTGGTTTTCAGGTGCATTTTCCCCCACATTCTCAGAATCAGCTTCATTGTGCCCATGAAGTGACACTAGCAAGTCCCAGGTGATGGATGCATCCTCTTCAGAAATCTGATTCTCAGCCCCTTGTGGTTCCTTCTCTGAGGTCTTGAGGCACAGCACCAGAACAGCAATGCCTCTTTCTCAGACATCCTGGTGCCAGCTCTGTAGAACTCTTCTTCAAATTTGCACATCCCAGTACTAATACTCTTCCTTTAATTATCCCATCCGAGGTGGTTGCTGCTTTCTGGAGCTATTACTTTCTTTTTTTATTTTTTAAATTATTATACTTTAAGTTCTAGGGTACATGTGCACAACGCGCAGGTTTGTTACATATGTATACATGTGCCATGTTAGTGTGCTGCACCCATTAACTCGTCATTTACATTAGGTTTATCTCCTAATGCTATCCCTCCCCCCTCCCCTTACCCCACGACAGACCCCAGTGTGTGACATTCCCCACTCTGTGTCCAAGTGATCTCATTGTTTAATTCCCACCTATGAGTGAAAACATGCAGTGTTTGGTTTTCTGTCCTTGCGATAGTTTGCTCAGAATGATGGTTTCCAGCTTCATACATGTCCCCACAAAGGACA
>NW_012116899.1:741332-741823 GCF_000951035.1 Colobus angolensis palliatus
GGTATTTCTAGTTCTAGATCCTTGAGGAATCGCCACACTGTCTTCCACAATGGTTGAACTAGTTTACAGTCCCGCCAACAGTGTAAAAGTGTTCCAATTTCTCTACATCCCCTCCAGCACCTGTTGTTTCCTGACTTTTTAATGATCGCCATTCTAACTGGTGTGAGATGGTATCTCATTGTGGTTTTGATTTGTATTTCTCCGATGGCCAGTGATGATGAGCATTTTTTCATGTGTCTTTTGGCTGCATAAATGTCTTCTTTTGAGAAGTGTCTGTTCATATCCTTCGCCCACTTTTTGGTGGGGTTGTTTGATTTTTTCTTGTAAATTTGTTTAAGTTCTTTGTAGATTCTGGATATTAGCCCTTTGTCAGATGAATAGATTGTAAAACATGTTCTGCTATTCTATAGGTTGCCTGTTCACTCTGATGGTAGTTTCTTTTGCTGTGCAGAAGTTCTTTAGTTTAATTAGATCCCATTTGTCAATTTTGG
>NW_012116899.1:742393-751460 GCF_000951035.1 Colobus angolensis palliatus
CATGCTGTTTTGGTTACTGTAGCCTTGTAGTATAGTTTGAAGTCAGGTAGTGTGATGCCTCCAGCTTTATTCTTTTGACTTAGGATTGTCTTGGCAATGCAGACTCTTTTTTGGTTCCATATGAACTTTAAAGTAGTTTTTTCCAATTCTGTGAAGAAAGTCATTGGTAGGTTGATTGGGATGGCCCTGAATCTATACATTACCTTGGGTAGTATGGCCATTTTCATGATATTGATTCTTCCTATCCATGAGCATGGTATGTTCTTCCATTTGTTTGTGTCCTTTTTTATTTCATTGAGCAGTGGTTTGTAGTTCTCTAGAGCTATTACTTTCATGATATCTCAATATGTCCTTTTTGCCTTTTCAGTTCTCCAATACTTGGTTAGCAATTCTTTATATTAAATTCTCCCTGCCACAATAAGTGGTGTGGTTTCTGTTTCCAGGAATGGTCCCAGGAAGCAAACTTTCAAAGCTACAATATTGTTTGGGTCCTGTTCTTGAACTTGAATGCAGTGCTGAGGTCCTTGCCAGTGACAAATGGGAAGATAGTAATTCACAGCATGTAGTGGTAATGCAAATAATCCAACTATCATCTGTGTTTGTTGTCAGTGCTTACTAACAATTATAGTACTTGACATTTATGATGGTAATAATGGCTACAAGGACTATGAAGTAGGATGGTTGCTTCAGAGTATATTGGAATGCTTATAGAAAGAAAATAACAAGTTTTGGACTATGAACTCCTAGATCAAGTTATTGTCAGAGAACCAGAAAGTTTATATGGCAGCCTTAAGGAATCTCATTTCTTGCACACTGACAATCATGTGAATAATAACAAGTTTTAAAAAGGAATCTCATTTCTTATAGTCACAGGACTGACTTCCCTGAAAACTGATGCAAAATTGAAGAGTGTAGTTTGAAGAATTATGTAACTCTAAACTACAGCCTTATCAAATCTCTTGTGTGAATATCAGGGCATTGATTGGAAAGTAGTAGGACCCTGAGACTTGGAGGGGGGATATCTGGGTAGAGTCAGATGAAGCTGAGAATCTTGAACCTCTAAGCCATTCTGATCTTCTATTTTCCAGTTGATATAACCTGCACTCTAACATCTGAGGAGAATAGCTTTTCATTGCTTGAAGACCCTGTAACAATATCATGACACATCCCAACTATCCTTTGTTTCCTCTACCTATAATAAGGGTCTTATCTCTTAATGCTCTAGGGGACAAACATGAAGTTTGATTTATAAACTTGTAATTCCAAAAAACTCCAGTATTTTGCAAATATAAATTGACAGTAACATGAAGAATATATGTGGGAATGATTCCAAGGAATAGATTGCAAATTTATATCAGGCTAAATTTGGTATGAGTGCTCTTACCCGAGGTTCTGTATTTTATATGTTTACTTAAGTAGCTGAAAATGGCTTTAACAGTTTACTTAGTTCATTGAATTTTGGACTCAACAATAATTTTATGAGTTTGAGATGCTACAACATCCGTGACATATGCAAAAAAAAGGAATACAAAGAGGACGAAAGTGTTAGGATAGTTTTATTGCCTGAATATCTCTCTCTTTTACTGCATCACCCTAGAAAGTCAGGGGACACAATTTTCACTAAGAAATTGAGAAAGATATGCATGAGGGGAACACCAGTGTTTAAAACTTAGTGGTATATATGACAATAGAACTTGCACAGTTGAGATTTCAGTAAGATGATGAGATTTGGGTATAGTAGATATCAAGTGGCAGACTTTAACTACCAGAGACAAGGTATGCACATTTATAGTAATGGGAAACAGTAGTAGAGTAAGCATCAAGGTATTTTGACCCCATTTTGGTAGTGGCTAATTGATCACAGTATCCCCAGGAATGAAACAAACGAAGAGCCTACTAGAAAATTACTTAATCTGGCTGGGTGTGGTGCCTCATGCCTGTAATCCTAGCACTTTGGGAGGCAGAGGTGGGTGCATCACTTGAGCCCAGGGTTTGAGACCAGCCTGGGGAACATGGCAAAACCCCATATCTACAAAAAATACAAAAATAGTTGGGTGTGGTGGCATGCACCTCTAGTCCCAGCTACTCAGGAAGCTGAGGTGAAAGGATCGCTTGAGCCTGGGAGGTTGAGACTGCAGGGAGCCAAGGTCATGCCACTGCACTGCAGCACTCCAGCCTGGATGGCAAAGCTAGACCCTGTCTCAAAACAAAACAAAATAAAACAAAACAAAACAAAAATTACTTAATCTATGCAATAGGGAAAACTCTAAGTCAGGAATAATGAAAGGAAGAGGTTGGGATTATTACAATAGTGGCAGCTAAATCTAGTTTGTAGTTTTTCTAATACTTGCAGAACCAGCTTTATAATGTCTCATTCAGAAACACCAGCAGCAGCTGCCTGGTGTCCCCTCCTTAAATGTCTAGTTCCTATGCTCACAGGGACCCTCCTCTGAGCTCAGAGATATCAACACCAGCTAGGTAGTACCTCTTTAGAGCTTTGAGTTTCGGCTCTTTGGTGCCCTTCTTCTAAGTTTTTAAGCA
This sequence comes from Colobus angolensis palliatus, assembly GCF_000951035.1. Taxonomy (NCBI): domain Eukaryota; kingdom Metazoa; phylum Chordata; class Mammalia; order Primates; family Cercopithecidae; genus Colobus; species Colobus angolensis. Next base: position 744,935 of record NW_012116899.1, read on the forward strand.
TTAATACTTCCAGCCTTTTTTTTACGTTCCTTCAGCCCTGAGAATGATAGGAGCTTTCTGTAATTCTTATATTTTTGATGCCTTTAAGGTTAGGATTTACCCTTCTAGTTACCTAGTTAACAAATGTACACCTAGGTAGCATTTTTAACATTATCTTTTTTCTATTTATGTAATAGTGCAGATTGTGTCATCTGGATGGTCACTGACATACAGAAATTGGCAGCAAAAATGACCTCGGGAAACAGACTCTCAAAGATGGTATTTTGGGATTGGTTCAGTCACAGCCTTGCATTTCTTGCCAGTGGAAAATGGGATGCTAGTGTCCAGGCACACAGTGGCATCATATGCTGAAGTACCTACTGGAGACTTCTCCCAAAAAGCTTTCTGCCATTTCCTAGAATGATTGTAAGAATCATTTAATAGAATTTCTCACTGGCTGAAAAAAGGGAATTACCCAGAGCTTTCAGGAATTACTAGGCACTATCTCTAAATTGATGCTGATTTCTGGAGATTCAAAATTCCACAGTGCCACCAATAAAATAAGGGCTATTATGGCCAGGTGACATATGGACTCTTAAATCAATTTCAAATCACAGATGGCCCAATATGTCCATGGACCAATTGTGTAGTTATTTCTCCAGTTAATTAATGCAAATTGGATAGACATATTTAGTAACTAGAAGAGTACCAGTCTTGGTTGTCTGACCCATGGAGTAAGGACCATGATGGTTGGGAGAATCAAATGGAAGCCACTGGAACTTACTCTATCAAGATAGTAAACAGAAAAACAACATCATATTTCTGAGAGAATTACAGAGATTAGCACCACCATCAAAGACTTAAAAGATGCTGAGGTGATGAAGCCACATCTACCTTTCCTGTTTGCCCATGCAGAAGGCAAATAGATATTGGAGAATGACTGTACATTATCATAAACTTTATCAGGTAGTTATTCCAAGTTGTGGTTCTATATATAGAAACTTTACCAGAAAAAAAAAATCAATATACCTCCTATTACCTGGCATGTAGCTACTGACCTAGCGAATACTTTTCTCCCCGTACCAATTTGTAAGGACCATCAGAAGCAGCTTGCTTCTATCCCACAGGGCCAACAGCATACCTTCACAAATTTGCCTCAGGGCTTCACCAGTTCTGCTCTGCGCCATATTACATGCTGGAGACATCTCGATCATCTTGATATCACACTGGTCTGCAATCTTGTTAACATTATGTTGATCTGGTGAACTAGAATTAGCAGTAATTTAGATGCCTTAATAAGACTTACACAAATCAGAGAGTAAGAAATAAATCTCACGGAAATTCAGGAGTTGTCACTCCAGTGAAGGTTCTGGGTATCTAATGGTCTGGAGCACATCAGGCTATCCCTGAGGTGAAAGATGAGTTACCATACTGTGTACCACCTACCACAATAAAAGAGACACTGTGCTTTGTGGGCTTTTCTGAGTGTTACAAATAATATCTACCACATTTGAATGTGCTATTTAGACACATTTACCTAGTAATATGGAAGGCTACAAATTTTGAATGATGATCAAAGCAAGCAAAGGCTCTGCAGGAAGTCCAGTCGGCTATGCAAACTGCTTTTTCCTTTTGAGGCTTTTGATCCCCAGACTCTTTCCAACATCAGTTTCTGCTGCATTGCCTTCTCTCCATCAGTATACTCCAGTGGTTTCATGCACTCCTTATTACCAGTTGACCAAGGAGAGAAAAAAAACTCTTCTGCACATAAATACATAAAATGGTTAAGATTATATATTATAGAAAGAGTTATATGCTTTGAATTGGAGATCAATTTATGTTTCTATCTCTCCCATTGCCAGAATACATGGGTCTGAAAATTAAGAGGTAGAAATGGGAGTGAGTCCTCTTACTATTATATCTAACAGCCCACTTGTAGAATTTGTTTCTCATTTTCAAAATTTTCAGATCTTTTTTTTCTTTTGAGATGGAGTTTTGTTCTTGTCTCCCAGGCTGGAGTGCAATGGCACAATTTCAGCTCACTGCAACCTCCGCCTCCTGGGTTCAAGCAATTATCCTGCCTCAGCCTCCCAAGTAGCTGGGATTACAGGCACACAGCACCATGCCTGGCTCATTTTTATATTTTTAGTAGAGACAGAGTTTCACCATATCTGCCAGTCTGGTCTTGAACTGCTGACCTCAGGTGGTCTGCCCGCCTCAACCTTCCAAAGTGCTAGGGTTACAGGCGTGAGCCACCATGCCCGGCCTGAGATCTGTTGACTTTGAAATTTTTATTCCTCCTAAAAGAATGCTTCCCCCAGGAGACACATTTATAATTCCATTGGCTTCCTAGATGAAACTGTTTGGCAACTTTGAGCTTCTCATGCCAAAGACCCAAGAGACAAGGAAGATTATCACTCTTCTTTTGTGGAGATAGAGTAACCGACCTTGGTTACCAAGAAAGAATTGAATTGTGGCCACACAACAGGAACATGAAGGTCAGTGTTTGGAACATAAAAGATTCATTGAGGTATCTCTACATACAGGTTTGTGTTGCTGAAGATGGGGATACATTCTGAGAAATTTGTCAGGCAATTTCATTTTTGTGTGAACGTAACAGAGTGTGCTTACATCAACCTAGATGTTATAGCCTAATACACCTATGTACCTAGGCTATATGGTATAGCCTATTGCTCCTGGGCTACAAACCTGTAAGAATGTTACTGTATTTGGCCAGCTGCGGTGGCTCACGCCTGTAATCCCAGCACTTTGGGAAGCCGAGGCGGGTGGATCACGAGGTCAGGAGATCGAGACCATCCTGGCCAACATGGTGAAACCCCGTCTCTACTAAAAATACAAAAATTAGCCAGGCATGGTGGCATGTGCCTTAAGCCCAGCTACTCAAGGGGCTGAGGCAGGAGAATCGCTTGGACAAGGGAGTCGGAGGTTGCAATGAGCCAAGATTGTGCCACTGCACTCCAGCCTGGTGACAGAACGAGACTCTGTCTCAAAAAAAAAAAAAAAAAAAGAATGTTACTGAACTCAATACCATAGGCAATTGTAACACAAGGGTATTTGTATGTCTAGACATATCTAACCATAGAAGAAGGTACAGTAAAAATTCATTATTATAATTTTATGGAACCTCTGCCATATATGCAATCCATAGCTGACCAAAATGTTATTATGTGGCACGTGACTTTACTTGCATGTTCAATAGCAAAAGGTAATAGAAAACTTCAGCAACCAAAAATGTCAAAGACACTGAAGATTCAGACCTTTCAAGAATGAAGATCTGTGCTATTCTACCAGGTAAGGGACCCTGATCAGCTGAGGTTCTGGCTGAAGACAAAGAAAACAGGATGAGTAGTAGAAGAAGGAAGTTCATGAATGTCAGCTACAGCCTTGTAACCATTTACAGAATTCAGACTGTAACAGCTGTGCATATTTGCTTTCTCATTTGTGTGTGTGTGTACATATTATTTTCTTCTTCTTTCTCATCCTTTCCTTTATTATTTTTATTCATTCATTCATTCATTCATTCATTCATTTATTAGAGATGGGATCCCTTTATGCTATCCAAGCTGGTCTCAAACTCCTAGGCTCAAGCAATCCTCTTACCTCAGTCTCCCAAACTGCTGGGATTACAAGCATGAACCACCATGCCCGGCCTCCCTTACTATTATATACAAATTTTGTTAGATGATAACTTCACAATTTAGTACTTAGATAACAGAATATTCAAATAAGATTTTGAATACATTTGAGAAGTAATTAACATATGTCAGAGAAGACTATCATGACCATTGGGCTTGGCATCTCTTTCTTTGGGGTAGTAAGAAGATCTGTATCTGAATAGTGCTGTGAGTAAGGAAACACAGAATTGTTTTGTTGTATGAATATTCACATATATGTAGAAGAGTGTCTGTGAGTAAGTTATTGTCAGCTCCTTCAGTACTCAGCTTTGTGATACTAGGATTGGGACTCTGTAAACTACATTTTTTCTTTGCCTACTGGCTCCCTTCTTAGCCTCTGCCAATATAGAGCACTAGAGCTGGTTTTCCTCTGATGCCTGTGAGCATCATCCCAGGGAGGCTTCTTTATCCCGGCAGCAGCAATTCCTTCTGTTGGCAGAAGCAGATGCTAGTTTGCACTTTGTTCAATATTTGAAGAACAAGCCTCATTGTACCCACCTCAGAGATACCAGCCCTAGTAGGGCAGGAACATCAGCTCAGAGGCCTGAGTTTTAGCTCTGTGGAGCCCCTTATCTAAGCTTCTAAGTTTTCAATACTCCAGTGTCTTCTTTTGGTTCCCTAAGTCTTAGAGATGGTAGCTGCTTACTGCAGTTGCTATGTCTATGATAACTTAATATTGGTGTTTGTACCCTTTTTGTAAGCTAGTTGACAACACTGTGTTTAGTTAACAATTACGATATTAACAATATAAAGATATTATATTCTATCTATTTAAATAATGAGTGTGGTTTTGGTCTCTCAACTGGACCCTGGCCAATATGGACCCTTTGGTCTGTTTGAAATTGTGGCATGAACCAGAGCTGCAGCCCAAGTTTACATCTCTTCGATGCCTGTACTCTCACTACAGATAATGTACTTTATACCTTTAAACTTTATTTATATGCTAATGAACCTGAAATTCACGCCTCTTGCCCTGGCCTATCATGATAATTACAGACATATATTGTACTATCTACTTGATATCTCCACTTGACAAGTTAAGTATATCTCAAATTTAATATGGTCAAAATGGGACTCATCATTCTCTATGTTCCTATCACCCACCCAAGTCTGTCCTCCCTAGATTTTCTTCATTATGGTAAATTATACCTGCCACCAGTTCCTCAAGTATAACATAGAAATCACCCTTGATTTCTTTCTTCCTCACTCTTCATATCCCATCCATCAGCAAGTCTGATAAAAATATCTCAAAAATATTTCCACATCTCACCACTCTGGTCGAAGACACCAGACTCTCCAGCCTGGACATCTGCAAAGCTTTCTTTCATTTATTTTTTTGAGACGGTCTTGTTCTGTTGCCCAGGCTGGAGTGCAGTGGTGCGATCTTGGCTCGTTGCAACCTCTGCCTCCCGGGTTCAAGGTATTTTCCTGCTTCAGCCTCCCTAGTAGCTGGGATTACAGGTGTGAGCCACCACACTCAGCTAATTTTTTTGTTGTTTTAGTGGAGACAGAGTTTCGCCATGTTTGCCAGGCTGGTCTCAAACTCTTGACCTCAGGTGATCCACCCTCCTCGGTTTCCCAAAGTGTTGGGATTACAGGCGTGAGCCACCGTGCCGGGCCCATGCCTTCTAAAATGTATCCCTTCTCCTGCTCTTGCCATTCCCCTACACTCTATCCTCTATGCAGCAGTCAGAATATTATTTTAGAAACATAAATCGGAGCACATTAAATCCTACTGAAACTTTACTAACATAAATATTTTAAGGTGAACATGCTTTATCCTAATCTAAAGGCCTTATCAAATGAGGTCCCTGTTCATGCCTCTGAATCACCCCCTGCCACTCTCTCCTTAGCTTTCCTCTTGAAGCTGATGCATTTGTGAAAGTCCTAGAGTTTCATAGAAAGGAGCATGAACCTAAATAGGCGGAGATGCATGGACAAAATTCTAAGGATCAGGCCTGGTGCGGTGGCTCACGCCTGTAATCCCAGCACTTTGGGAGGGCGAGGTGGGTGGATCACGAGGTCAGGAGATCGAGACCATCCTGGCCAACATGGTGAAACCCCGTCTCTACTAAAAATACAAAAATTAGCCAGGCATGGTGGCATGTGCCTTAAGCCCAGCTACTCAAGGGGCTGAGGCAGGAGAATCGCTTGGACAAGGGAGTCGGAGGTTGCAATGAGCCAAGATTGTGCCACTGCACTCCAGCCTGGTGACAGAACGAGACTCTGTCTCAAAAAAAAAAAAAAAAGAATGTTACTGAACTCAATACCATAGGCAATTGTAACACAAGGGTATTTGTATGTCTAGACATATCTAACCATAGAAGAAGGTACAGTAAAAATTCATTATTATAATTTTATGGAACCTCTGCCATATATGCAATCCATAGCTGACCAAAATGTTATTATGTGGCACGTGACTTTACTTGCATGTTCAATAGCAAAAGGTAATAGAAAACTTCAGCAACCAAAAATGTCAAAGACACTGAAGATTCAGACCTTTCAAGAATGAAGATCTGTGCTATTCTACCAGGTAAGGGACCCTGATCAGCTGAGGTTCTGGCTGAAGACAAAGAAAACAGGATGAGTAGTAGAAGAAGGAAGTTCATGAATGTCAGCTACAGCCTTGTAACCATTTACAGAATTCAGACTGTAACAGCTGTGCATATTTGCTTTCTCATTTGTGTGTGTGTGTACATATTATTTTCTTCTTCTTTCTCATCCTTTCCTTTATTATTTTTATTCATTCATTCATTCATTCATTCATTCATTTATTAGAGATGGGATCCCTTTATGCTATCCAAGCTGGTCTCAAACTCCTAGGCTCAAGCAATCCTCTTACCTCAGTCTCC
>NW_012116899.1:751510-781894 GCF_000951035.1 Colobus angolensis palliatus
GAGGTCAGGAATTCGAGACCAGCCTGGCCAGCATAGTGAAACCCCATCTCTATTAAAAATACAAAAATTAGCTGGGCGTGGTGGTACGTGCCTGTAATGCCAGCTACTCATGAGGCTGAGGCAGGGGAATCCCTTGAATCCGGGAGGCGGAGGTTGCAGTGAGCCAAGATAGCGCCACTGCGCTCCAGCCTGGTGACAATGAGACTCTGTTTCCAACAAACAAACAGACAAACCAAAACCAAAACCAAAACCAAAACCAAAACCAACCAAACAAAAAAACCCTCTAAGGATCGACATCTCATGGCCCGGGAAATGTTAGTCTCAGCCACAATGAACTGAGTATGCACTACCTACCCATTTCCACCCTGACTTGCAGCCTATTCTTTAAGATAAATTTCACTCCTGGAGATCAACTTCACTCCAACCCACCTCCATCCACCTCACTACAGACCCTCAATACCTGACAAATTCTTTCCAATCCATTCACAAGAAATTACAACACAGAGGAAACGGAGAAGCTGCTTTCTTATGTCCTATGTCATGCATCCGGCTGTTGCTTTCCTTGACTTCTGCTATTAAAGCTTTTGTCAGAGTGGATAAACTAAACTCTCTGAGCTTGAGTATAGATTGTCTTTGGCTCTGGCTGTTGCAATTTGAAACATTACCCAAGTTTCCAGTAAAAGATCAGGGGCTAGAAGAGGGAGCCTGTGGGTTTTTTTTTTTTCTGTCAAGATTTATCCTCTTTGGTACTTGTGGTTGTTCAGGCAAACTTAATAGTGAGATAATAACTAGATACATCCGTTTCACTTGGTATTGGAGACACAAGCAAGGAGATCTATGTCATTTGGTCTGTCAATCAATTAGGAATAATCTTTCTAAGTTTAGAAAGAAAAATCTCTGAGCCCTGCCTCAAAACCATGGCATCAGAATTTTCTGGAATGGAGCAATGTCTATGTGAAATTAAGTTTAAAAAACTTCATGAGTTATTCTGACGCACATCCTGGATAAGAATGGATGATACTTTACTAAGCTTCCCAGGTGATTTAAATGTCCCTGCCCTCCAAGGAGTCACATGAAACTCCAACTAGAGTTATAGTCTTAACAATTCCCTCACAGTTCATCATCAGAAAGTTGAGAAAAAGAGTCAAGGGAGGTAAGCAGCCCTCATCCCCAGCCCACACAGCTTCCTAGAGGCAGGGCCAGAGCCTCAACCCATGTCTTTGAATGAATGGTACAGAGGGAAGGCGGAGTTGATCATGGTGGGACCAATCAGAGAGAGAGAACTTCCAGCAATAAGAGAAGTCCTGAACAGGCTTTAAAAAAGGAAATGAATATGGATAGTTCCAAGGCAGTCAGGTCTATACGGAGGGAAAAAGTAAGGTATCCCCTCCCTCAACGTGCCGCCTCCACAGCTGTGATGAATTTCTCCAGTGAAGGTAAACTCTACCTGGCAGGATTGCTGGAAGAATGGGAGGGTAACATCTGGTGAAGGATAAAAATAGAAAGTATTATTGGGCTTTCTGAGGCTGCTTACTTGAAAGAAGAGCATAAATCATTCCTTTGCCCAGAGCCCTTGTCTGTTCTTTATGCCTTTGACTGTGAGTGTGCAGCAGGTGGGGAGAGAGAAGGGGCTGGTGAGGAAATTTCTCATCAGTGGAAATCCCCTCTTGGTCATGCATCCATTTGAGGGAGTTGTGGGGGTTGCAGCCATAGTATCCATGGCAGGGGAGCATATCCAGAGGATAACACAGCAACAGACGTGAATGAGAAAGAGGGAGAGGATCAAGATGGGCAGACATGGGGGATACAATGATAGAAACAGAAAGTCCCATGGAGAAGTAGGAACTGAGAAAAGAGAAGAAAGGAACAGGATGGAGCCTATCATACTCTAAGATTTATCTTATATGCCTCACTGAAGTTGTTTGTGACCCTTTGGTTCCCTGGGTCTCCTGGCACATTGCCTCCATGTCTCCCAGGGCTTAGCCCTTCTTTGTGTTCAGTGCTTGTGGTGAGTTTCCTCCTAGGGTTTCAGTCAAGAATTTGGGAGGAAGGCCAGACGCGGTGGCTTATGTCTGTAATCCCAGCATTTTGGGAGGCCAAGGCAGGTGGATCACCTGAGGTCAGAAGTTCGAGACCAGCTTGGCCAAAATAGTGAAACCCCATCTCTACTAAAAATACAAAAATCAGCTGGGCTTGGTGGCAGGCATCTGTAATCCCAGATACTCAGGAGGCTGAGGCAGGAGAATTGCTTGAACCCAGGAGGCAGAAGTTGAAGTGAGCTGAGATTGCGCCATTGCACTCCAACCTGGGAGACAGGGTGGGACTCCATCTAAGAAAAAAAACTTGGGAGGAGATTGGAGGCAGGGGCCAGGGGAACTCTGGTAGTCCTCAGCCGACTACTCCTAACCAACAGGGACCCTACAGGTCCCTATGCCTTGACTTCTCCCTGTAGGCTGAAAACCTGGCATTCTTATTCACCTTTGACTTCTAGTCCCCTCCCACTGCGAGCAGCCAGGCTGCTGAGATATTCTTTTCATGTGCTTCTCCTCTTAGTCAGCACAAAGACCTCTATTCTGTTCAACTGATACCCTGCTCCTCTCCCCACAGTCAACATTTCTTTAGCCTTAATCCCTTAAAATCCCCTTAAACAACTCAAAAGCAATAAAGAGATAGTTCTTGGTTACATTTCTCCCCCTTGCTTTGTTCTTCCTAAACCTCTTCTCAGATTGCAGGCCAGAAGGTCTTTGTGTGAATGTTGACTCATCTCATTCATTCTAATGAGCTCACCGACAGCATAAACTGGGTGGCTGGCTGCTCCCAGGCTGGGTGTTGGGTAACAGAGCTGTCTGGCTATGGGACTGAGTTTCCTGGAAGAGAGGAGGTGGGGAGGACCTGCTAAGCCTGGGACTTTTCAACATCAGTTACTCCCAGGAGCCTAAAGGCATGATCTTCAGATGCAGCAGAGTGGCTTATCCCTGAGTGACTGGATCTCTTCTGTCCTCCCACTACAGTCCCCAACACCTACACCTGTAATGTGGTCAGCAAATCATCTTCTGTCTCTCCCTCTGGGGGTTAGTATTACATCCTCATGTGAAAATGCACGTTATTGATTATACTATTAGTTTTAATTCTGCTTCATAGCACAAAAGTGTTTGACAGAATTAGGTAGGACAGATACATTTTGATGAAGGAAAATGGTTTTGGACTATAGCTGAGGAGGACAAGCCTTGGTTGAATGCTGGAAGAGAGAATACAGCATGCAGTCCACAGAGGCCTAGGTGGGGTGCCTACTAGTGAATGGTAGATTTGGGCAAAGGCCACTGCTTCTCTTAACCTAGGAACCTCATCTGTAAAATAAGGAACATAGAATGCTGTTAGACTGGCCAACATTGGCAGGTAGAGACAAATAAAAATGAAATGGATCAGTATATTGGCTATAAGACAGTAAGCGGTAAGCCAGGTAATGAAGCAAATTATGAAGGGAGTGTTATCACCTGGATGCTCTGTGTGCATGCATGAGCGTGCGCAATTAACCCCAATCATGCGGCATGGAGATCCTCAGCTATGCGTACAGGGAGGGAAGCAGGCAGGGAAGGGGAAGGGCAAAACTCTACCCAAATCAAGCAATAGAAGGTTATAAAGGTAATTAACATAAAATAAAAATGTATATATTTGCATACACACATATACAATACACATGTATATGTGTATGTATGTGCATGAATATGTACATATGTGCATATAAATATATTTCCCTAGATTTGCAATGTTTCTTACCAATAAAGAGGACTGCATTTAGCATTTAGGCTGAGATTCTTGGGTTGAAGATTTAGGTCCATGACATGGTCAAGTATTAGGTTATTGGTTAAAGGCATGAGGCCAATGTAAAGATATGGGTACCATATCCAGGTTGATGCTACCCAACTACCCAAGATGCAGGTTAATACACAGAGCCCCTTTTTATTTTGGGGATTTTTCTTCAAACCCACATCTTTTTGTACATCACGTTCACAAATCCCTTGTGGTGCCCATATTTTTTACATTACATATGGAAGGGGATGAATGGATATCCATTCTCTTCTGATGGTTGATGGAACTCATAAGCACAGTAGTCCCCCCTTATCCATGGTTTCACTTTATGTGGTTTCAGTTACCCATGGCCAACTGTGATCTGAAAATATTAAATGGAAAATTCCAGAGGTAAATAATTCATAAGTTTTAAATTGCATGCTATTTTAAGAAGCATGATGAAATCTCTGGTCATCCCGCTCCGTCCCACCTGGGATGTGAATTAGCTCTTTGTCCAGCATATCCACCCTTTATACATTACCTGTTAGTCACTTAGAAGCCATCTTGATTATCGGATAGAGAAAACATACTATATATAGGGTTCAGTACTATCTATGGTTTTAGGCACCCTCTGGGGGTCTTGGAATGTATCCCCCAAAGATAAGGGAGGACTACTCTAAAACAGTTTGGGCCTAGGATTTTTTCTGTGAGAAGGTTCTCAATTATGAAGTCAAAATGTTTATATGATATTAGGCTATTCAAATTTTCTATTTCTTCTTGAGGAAGTTTTGTAAATTTGTGTCTTTCAAGAAGTTGGTCTATTTATCTAAGTTTTCAATTATATTGGCATAAAGTTCTAGAAGTTTTTTGTTTTGTTTTGTTTTTTTGAGCTAGGATCTCGCTCTGTCACTCAGGCTGGAGTGCAGAGGCATGAACGTGGCTCACTGCAACCTCAACCTCCTGGGCTCAAACAATCCTCCCATCTCAGCCTCCTGAGTACAGGTATGAATCACCATACCCATCTAATTAAAAAAAATAATTATAGAGATGAGGTCTTACCATACTGCCCAGGCTGGTCTCGAACTCTTGGACTCAAACAATCCTCCTGCCTTACCTCCCAAAGTGCTGGAATCACAGGTGTGAGCCCCTGTGCCTGGCCTAAAATATTAAAAAAATTTTTTTTTTATTTTAAAAATAGCCAGTGGTGCCTGCTTTCATTTCTCATTTTGATAATTTGTGTCTTCTCTCTATTTTTCTTGACTGGTCTTGCTAAAGTTTTTCCAGGTTTATTGATCCTTTCAAACAATGAGCTTTTGGCTTTTTTTTTTTTTTCTATATTCTTTGTTAATTTTGCTTTTCATTGATTTCTGATCCTATTTTTACTGTTTCTTCCTTTTATTTATTTTGTGCCTGGCCAGCAGGAGGATTGCTTAAGTCCAGGAGTCCAGGAGTCTTCCTTTTATTTATTTTGGGTTTAATTTGCTCTTCTTTCTCTAATCTCTTAGGATGGGAACTTAAATCATTCATTTTAGGTCTTTCTTCTTTTCTAAAATAAGCATTTAGGTTAATGCTATATATTTCTCTTTAAACATAGCTTTAGCTACATTCCACAAATGTTGAGTCAAAATATTTTCTAATTTCTAATGTGATTACTTTTTCAATCTATAAATTACTTAGAATAATGTTTCTCAACTGTGGTGATTTGTCCCCCGGGGAATATTTGGCAATGTCTAGAGACATTTTTGGTTGTCACAATTGGAAGGGTACAACTGGCATCTAGCAGGAATAGACAAGGATGCTACTGAGCTTCCTAAGTGTGTAGGATAGCTCCCCACAACAAGAAATCATCCAGCCCAGGGTGGTAAACACTGTGTAAAACTATGTTGCTTAATTTCCAGATACATGTTTTTTTCCTAGTTATGTGTATGGTCATTGATTTCTAATTAATTCCACTGTGGCCAGAGAGTATAGTTGATATGATTTTAATCTTTTTTCTTTCTTTTTTTTTGAGACAGAGTCTTGCTCTGTTGCTCAGGCTGGATTGCAGTGGCGTGATCTCGGCTCACTGAAAGCTCTGCCTCCCAGGTTCATGCCATTCTCCCGCCTCAGCCTCCCCAGTAGCTGGGACTACAGGCGCCCACCGCCTGGCCCTGCTAATTTTTTTGTATTTTTGGTAGAGACGGGGTTTCACCGTGTTAACCAGGATGGACTCGGTCTCCTGACCTCGTGATCCGCCCGCCTCAGCCTCCCAAAGTGCTGGGATTACAGGCGTGAGCCACTGCACCCAGTCTCTTTCTTTCTTTTACAGAGACGGGGTCTTGCTATGTTGTCAGGCTGGTCTTGGACTCCTGGTCTCAAGCAATCCTCCCCCTTCAGCCTCCCAAAGTGCTGCAATTACAGGTATGAGCCACTACACCCAGTCTATTCTAATCTTTTAAAAATTATTGAGACTTGTTGTATGGCACAGTGTGTATTCTATTCTGGTGAACATATTTCTGGCACTTGAAAAGAATGTGTTCTGCAGTTGATGGGTGGACTGTTCAAGGTGGTTGATGGTGTTACTCATTTTATGTGTTTGCTGATGGTTTTTTTGTTTTGGTCTGAATTTTATATACTTGCTGATAGGGAGACAAGTGTTAACATTTTAAAATATGATTGCAAAATTGTATCTTTCTTTCTTTAATTCTGGGAAGTTTTACTTCATGTATTTTGAAGCTCTGTTATTTGGTACATACATATTTATGACTACTATTATCAAATATTCCTCTATATCTCTAGTAGTGCTTTTTGTCTTGAAATATATTTTGTCTGATATTACTATAGTCACTTCAGCCTTATTCTCTGCTCACTGTTTGAATAGTATGCACTTTCTTGTCTATTGACTTTGAACCTCCATGTGTCTTCTAAAGAAAGAAGATAATTGTTGTCTTAGTTAGCTGGGGGGCTGCCATAACAAAATACTATAAATTGGATGGCTTAAATGTTGAAAATTTGTATTCTCACAGTTCTGGAGGCCAGGAAGCCCAGGGTCAAAGCACTGGGCAATTCAGTTTCTTGTGAGGGTTCCCTTCTGGCTTGCAGGTGGCTGCCTGTCCCTGTGTCCTCACACGGTGGAGAGAAAGAGTAAACTGGGGTCTCCTCTTGAAGGACACCACTGCTATTGGATCAGGGTTCCACTCTAATGACCTCACTTCATCCTATTTCCTGACTCCAAATACAGCCACACTGGGAGTTAGGGCTTCAATATATTAATTCGGGGTGACACAGGTCAGTCCATAGCAGTGGTTCTGGCTTTTTAATTCATTTTTACAATTTCTGCCCTTAGTGGTTGGCCTGGGGATTACCATATACATTTTCATCTTTTTACAGTTTACTTACAGTTACTCTTGTTCTACTTCATGAAAAAATACAGAAACCTTGTAACTATATAGGTTCCTATCGCCATCATCTCCTTTATGTTATGACTGTCATGTTTTCTTGTTTGTTTTGTTTGGTTTTTCTGAGACGAGGATCTCACTCCATCACCCAGGCTGGAGTGCACACTACACCCTCCACCTCCCAGGCTCAAGCAGTCCTCTCATCTCAGCCTCCTGAGATGCTGGGGCTACAGGCATGAACCGCCACACCCGGCTAGTTTTTGTATTTTTTTGTAGAAACGGGGTTTCTCCATGTTGCCTAGGCTGGTCTCAAACTCCTGAGCTCAAACAATTTGCCTGCCTCAGCCTCTCAGAATGCTGAGATTACGGGTGTGAGCCACCTCGCCCTACGTGTTTTTTTGTTTTTGTTTTTGACTTGCTTTGTTTTGAGACAGTGTCTTGCTCTGTTGCCCAGACTGGAGTGCGGTGGTGTGATGATAGCTCACTGCAGCTTCAATCTCCTGGGCTCAAGCGATCCTCCCGCCTCAGCATCCTGATTAGCTAGGACTATAGGAATGCACCAACACATCTAGTTTTTTATTTTATTTTTTTTTAAATCTTATTTTTAGTAGAAACGAGGTCTCGCTATGTTGCCCAGGCTTGTTATATGTTGTATATCTGTATAGGTTATATATCCCACAAGAAAATGCTTCAATTTTTGCTTTTAATAGCCATATATATTATAAAGAAATTAAGAAGCAAAAAAATTTAGTATTTTTATTTGCACAGATATTTACCATTTCCAATGCTTTCTACTTTTTTCTAATAATGTTTGTTTACATCTGGTAATATTTTCATTTAGCATAAATGATTCCTTTGCCTTTTTTTTTTTTTTTTTTTTTTTTTTTTTTAGTGAGAGTTACTGGTGAAGAAGTCTTCCTTTTACCTTTATTTGTGAAGGATATTTTTTGCCAGATGTAAAATTCTGGTCTGCCAGTTTTTTCTTTAAGTACTTTAAAGACTCTTTTCTTAGTCTTTCCTGGCCTGTGTAGTTCCTGACGATAAGTCCACTGTGATCATTGTTCCACTGTATATAATTTGTCATTTCTTGCTGCTTTCCAGATTTGCTCTTTATCTGAGGTTTTCAAAGGTTTGACTATGATGTGCCTTGGTGTGGCCTTTTTCATGTTTATTCTGCTTAGTGTTCAGTGAGCATTTTGAATCTGTAAATTTACATTCTTCATAAAATTTGAGAGATTTTTAGCCATTATTTAAAAAATATTTTTTATGCTTCCTTTTGTCTTTGTTTCCTTGTGGTACTACAATTACATACATATGAAACCATTTAATATTATCTAACAGTTACCTAAGGCTCTATTCAGTTTTTTGCAATTTTTTTCCCTCTGTGTTTCTTATATTGGATAATGTTTAACGTCTAATTTTTTGTTGTTTTTTTGTTTTCTCCCTAATGTCTCTTGATCTATCTTCAAGTTCACTTACTGTTTCCTCTATTACCTCAACTTGGCTGTTAATCATTTTGAACACGTAAATTTTAGCTATTATATATTTCAGTTCTACAATTTCCATTTTGTTCTTTTACGCTATATTTTTCTCTGTTCTTTTCATTTGTTGTGAGCATAATTTACCTTACTTCATTAGGGATAGCAACAGTAGCTGCTTTAAGATTCTTAATACCTTTCTATAGGAAACAACATTTAACAGATTAATGTTGGAAATGGGTACATGGTACTCCCATACCCTTGCCTCCTGAGAGGGATGACTATGAGGCACACACTTAGCACTGGTTCTCGGAGTTTCCTCTAGGGTCCTTGAGTTCCAGTTGGCCACAATTGGTAACTGACTTGATAATACACCGTTATTGGCTGCCTTGTTGCCTCTGTTTCACTGTGTCACTTTCTTTTCCCCTGCTTTTTTTTTTTTTTTGAGACAGGATTTCGCTCCGTTACCCGGGCTGGAGTACAGCAGCTTGATCTCGTTCACTGCAACCTCCACCTGCCGGGTTCAAGTGATTCTCATGCCTCAGCCTTCTGAATAGCTGGAATTACAGGCACGCACCACCATGCCTGGCTAATTTTTGCATTTTTAGTAGAGATGGGGTTTCGTCATGTTGCCCAGTCTGGTCTTGAACTCCTCAGCCCAAGTGGTCTGCCCGTCTGGGCCTCCCAAACTGCTGGGATTATAGGTGTGAGTCACGGCACCCGGCCCACTGCCACACTTTCTAACTGGTGTTTCCTTCACCCAGAGGGTAAACCACTGGTTCTTGAACCTTTGACTTAGGGTCTATTTGTATGGGAACTCTGACTAAATCTGAAGTTGTGGTTGAAGGACATTGTCTGTAATTCTTGCTACACAAAGTCTGCAAACCAGCATCATCAGATGTCTGTTTTCTCTGTGAATCTAATCACTTGTTCTCTAATTTCCACCAAATCTCTTAAAATTTCAGGACTGTTGATGGCACCATGTCTTGTTTTCAAAGCTGTTATAAATTTATTTTAAAATTATGCATTTCATTATTTCACTTAAGCACATATGCTCAGTCATGTTGAACTAGATATTTTATCACTTTCTAAGTTTAGATTTGTAAATTCCAACTGAGTTTACTCTTAAATTATCTATTCTTGGCCAGGCACAGTGGCTCATGCCTGTAATCCCAGCACTTTGGGGACTGGGTCACTTGAGGTCAGGAGTTCGAGAGCAGACTGGCCACTATGGTGAAACCCAGTCTCTACTAAAAATAAAAAAATTAGTTGGGTGTGGTGGCGCACACCTATAATCCCAGCAGAGGCAGGAGAATTGCTTGAGCCTGGGAGGGGGAGGTTGCTGTTAGCCGAGATCGTACCACTTCAGCCTGGGCAATGGAGTGACGCTTCGTCTAAAAAAAAAAAAAAAAAACTATTCTATTTGTCTACCTCAGCAAAATATATTTTGATAACCCTATCAGATTATTTTAATCACGTTATGTTAAAAAGATGTTTCCATTAGGACAAACAGTGGAAGAAAAATAACCATTCAAGTTCCCATTTTACTAACTAGAATAATTATTCCTATGAATAGACTTGATTTTAAATATTTCTTTTCAATTCAATTAGTCATATATTTTTCCTAATCTTCCAGCATTTTACTTTTTAAAGTATTAGTAGTTTTTCTTTTTTGCTCTTGTCATCTAATCAAAATAAATGCTTTAAGTTCCTTTTCCAGTTTCCCAAAGATGGAGGAGATAAGGGAAATTACCATTACGTTCTCTACACTATTATACATATAAAACTATAAATTTTCCTAAATCACAATGTCCCTGACTACTTAGCTTTGCTGAAGAGGAGACATCAATTTCACTTTTTGCTTTCCATAGCCAGAACTAATAAAAGCTGAAGTTTATATATAACAACTGTAAATTTTACAAGCTAACCATTACTCTGGAAACTTTTTTAGAGAACTTCATTTCACCAGATTATTTCTGCTTTCTATGAAAAGACTTTTAGTTAGAGCACAAACTTTGGAGAAAGAGAAATCCACCCGCTTAAACAGAAAACTCAAGTTTTGTAGAAAGACTTTAAGTGGTTCCAGACACACTGACATAAATATGCAAATCTCCCAAGGCACACTTATGTCCAGGGCTGCCCATGATGAGTGACCATCAAGAGCAAAACCCCATGCTTCTGGGGTCTTAGGCTGAGTTTCCTGAGGAGCTGTTCACAGTAGTCTCTCCCTCCATGCAGGGAATTGTGCTGGCATTCCACACGGCACCAGACACTTACTCTCTGAAGTATTTCCACCAGGCTCTGGTCATTCCAAGAGATGCTAAAAGGTAAGAGGCCTGTTCCAGTCCTTCTTCTGATCTAGGGTATGAATCTATGTGTGCACTGGGAAAGAAGGAGAGATTATCTTTGCAGATGCACAGGAGAGGGAGGGGAAGTGTGGACACCTGTCACAAATCACCTTTTCCTCTTACTGTAAAGTAATAAAAACAAACAGCATCCTAACCTCTCTGCCGGGGAGTGGGGCTGCTGTTTACAGATAAACAGAGACCTGCCGCCTGTTAGGATCCTGCTAACAAAATTCAGGCAGAAGACCGAAAGCACAATTGTGTTTACAGATCAGCAGCGACATGCCAATGTCATGTTGGCGGCGGAAGGCAAAGGTCATGTTTACTGCAAGCAGAGGTGCCGGAGCTGCCACAGGGGCTGCTAGCGGGGGATTTTGAGGAGGAGGAGGGCTGCAGCAGCTGTGGATCTGCAGTCGCCTGACATGGGTAGCCTCAAACCTAAAACCACATGACACAGGATCACAAAAGCAAAGCCCCAATCCCATTGTGCATTATCGCACTGCAGCACCGTGGGGTCTGAAATGGGCTCAGTGAGCTGGCTCTGATTTATTCCAATCCCCAGAAACTTTGCTTCTGGCTAGGGAAGAAGACTCCTCTCAGAAAAATAGGTTGGGCAGCAGAGGAACAGGAATCCCATAAAAAGGGCATTCATCTTATATACATGTAACTGTGGTTGCAGCAAGACACAAGCTCCCATCCCCAAGGGCAGGTACTGTCCATCCAGTGAGTCAGTCCATTTTAAAGGCAGAATGGCATGATAGTTACACATGCCCACTCTGAGGTCAAAAAGACTTGAGACCTGGCTCTACCACATGCTTTTATTTTTATTTTTATTTATTTATTTTTTTCAGACAGGGTCTCACTCTGTCACACAGGCTGGAGTGCAATGGCGCGATCTTGGCTCACTGCAACCTCCGCCTCCCGGGTTCAAGCGATTCTCATACCTCAGGCTCCTGAGTAGCTGGGATTACAGGCATGCACCAACATGCTCAGCTAATTTTTGTATTTTTAGTAGAGATAGGGCTCCACCTTATTGGCCAGGCTGGTGTCAAACCCCTGACCTCAAGTGATCCGCCTGCCTCGGCCTCCCAAAGTGCTGGGATTACAGGCATGAGCCACCATGCCCAGCCTGCCACATGCTTCTGATGTGATCTCAAGCAATTGCTGAAGCCCTTGAAACCCAAGTTTCATCATCTACAAAATAAGAATAAAGTTGCTCTTCTCTTAGGATTAATAAGAGGATTAATAGAAATAATAATTGGAGAGTGTTTTTCACAGCACCTGGTGGTAAGCACTCAATAAATGGTAGCTAATGATATTACAGGGAAATCTAGGGGAAAGGACTTGTATCTAAGACAACTGGGTATAAATTGGTGACTCCTAGGAGTTACAGCAACTTGGGAAAAGAGTGCAGCTGGTCTTTGTTTTGGCATCACAGCTGGAGGGCATTGAGGTAAAGAGGTGGGGTGACCCTCTCTTTCTGATGTGTCTGAGACTTTCTCAATTTTAACATTACAAGACCTGGGAAACTCCTCAGTGCTGGGCAAACCGGATGGTTGCTCACCCTAGAGGCCTAACAGGACTTGGTTAGAGAGTGATCACAAGTAAAGTGCACTCTGGAGTATTTACTCCTAAGCTGGCCCACTGTGTCTGAAACCCCAGATTTTTTTTGGTGAGCTTGGCGGGCGGGGGTGGAAATGGGCTGTTTATTTGGACATAGCTCTGCTGAGTGGAAAGTGGGCGCTGGCCCCATGAATGCTTGCTGGCTGGAGGCTTTCACAGCACCCCCCCCTCCTCAAAGCTCAGCTCTGCAAGCACAGACTTCTGGTGGAAGGGGCCCAACGGGGGATATGGTCCTTGGCTTCATCCTCTTTAATGGCTTTAATTGAAGCTGGAGTTCTCTGGCAGGGCAACTTCCACCCAGCATGCTGAGCAAATCCCCTCCCCACTGGGCCCAGTCACCAAGCAGATTTGTGTGGGGTGGCAGGGACACCGCTTTCTCTAGCTCTTTTCCAGGGAGAATCTATGCAGAATGTTCAGGTGACATTGCCGGCCACCTGTGAACGTACACTGGCCTTCTGGGGCAGAACCACTAGAATGAAGTTGGGTTTCCATTTACTGTGATCCACCTGAATATTTAACCAGCCCACCCTGGAGCTCACATCTGTGGCTTCTCCTAGACCTTGTCCTGGCAGCAGGGAAAGACTAGAGTCAAATGTTCAAATGTTATAAAAGGGCCAGGTGCGGCAGCTCACACCTGTAACCCTAACACTTTGGGAGGCTGAAGCAGGAGGATCGATTAAGTCCAGGAGTCTCAGGTTACGTGAGACATGATCACACCCCATGCACTCCAGCCTGGGTGACAGAGTGTGACCCCATCTCAAGATAGAAAAAAAGGTAAAATATTTTAATGTATCCAGGCTAAGTGCTGCAGCTTATGATTTCCAAGTACACACAGCCAATCCTGGCTTGTAGGAGCCACAGATTGCCATCCCCAGGATCCTTACTGTCCTTCTAACTTCCTCCACCAAACTCCAGGCAAAGGTGAAGAGTGCTTGTTAATATCAATATTTGAGGGGCATTCAATATATATGTATTAATTGAAAGACATGATTTAAAACCTGTAACACTTAATTTCAGCATATTGATTTATATGCATGTGTATTTCTGACTATATAATAATTACAAAGTATCATGAACAAAAGAATGAATGAATGAATGAATGGAAATGGTGGTGGTGCATAGAATTCTCCACACCTCTGTTTCAAAGTAGGCTACCAGAGTTTTGTTTTTTGAAAGAATGAATGATGTTTTAAAAAATGTAACTTAGATCGTGCTACTGCTGAAGAGTCTCCAGTGGCTTTCTGTTGCACTCAGGAGTCAAATCCAAGTTGTTCAGCATATTCTTATATGATCTGGCCTCCACCTGCCTGTCCATCGTTACTTTGCACCCTGAGATCTTTCCATGCTAGCCACGTGGCCTTTCTTCCTGTGTCATGCCAACTTTATCCCATGATATTTGTGATTCCCTCTGCTTGGAGCATTCTGCCCACAGTTCTTGGCCCAGATGGCTCCTTCTAGTTAGTCCAGCCTCAGGAAGTTTTTACATTCCCAGAAAGGCCTTCCCTGACCGATGTATATAAACAGCATCCTCCTTCTAACCCATGCATACAGGTTTTATCTTATGTATTTGTTTACGTGTCTAAATCCTCCCCCTACAACACTCCAACTGAAATGCAAACTCCATGGCAACCGAAACCCCATCTGTATGATTCACCATTGTAAACCCAGTGTTCAGCATATGGAGCATACTTCATAAATGTCTGTAAGTGATGAATATGTATGTGGCAGATTGCATTTCCCAAAGATGGCTGCACCAATGTGTCCCATCCCATGTGTTCTGCATCCATGTTGCCCGCCCACCATCTCACCCCTTGAATCTGGTTGGGATTGTGACAGTTGGGAAGGTAGCACTATGTGACTTCTGTGCTGAGACTTAAAAGATAACACAACTTTGGACGGATGTCTTGAGATGCTCACCCTTGGAACCTAGCCACCATTTTGGAAGGAAGCCAAGTGCCACCTGGAGAAGACACATGTATGTGTTCTGGCCCCAGCCCCAGCTCAGGTCCCAGCTGGCAACCAGCATGGTAGTGATTGGGCCTTCAGATGATACCAGCCCAGAGCATTTGAGCTGTCCCAGCTGATGCCAAGTAGATCAGACACAAGCTGTCCCTGCTGAGCCCTACCCAAATTGCAGAGCTCATGAGCAAGATAAATATTGTTGTATTAAGCTACCACATTTTGAAAGTAGTTTATTACACAGCAATAGATAACTGGAACAATATGTCAAGATGTACTATTCCCTCAACAAATATTTTTCAAGAGCCTACTTTGTGCCAGGCCCCATGACAGGTTTTTGGGCTGTAGTGGGTAACCAGATGGACAAGGACACTGGAGATAGGCACAATAGTAGATGAGACAGCCAAGGAGCCTGCTTTCTAATGGTCTGGTAGGGAAGCCAAACTTAGAAGAAGTAGGTTAAAATAAAATGACTGGATTGTTCTAAGGAAAACTCATTCATACATAAGCATGTGTTATAAGGAGGCAAATGCTGTCTCTGGGTATATGATTGTATTAGTTTCTATTTTGCTGCTATAACAAATTGCCATGAACTTAGTTAAAACAATGCAAGTTAATTATCTTACAACTCTGGCCATCAGAAGTCCAAAATGGGTTGGCAGAGCTGCTTTTCTTTCTGGAGGCTCTAAAGGAGAATCTGTTTCCCTGACCTTTCCAGCATCTAGAGGATGCTTGCTGCTTGGCTCATTGCTCTTATGACCCCAACTTCTGCATCTCTGTCTCTGGCCTGGACATCTTTGGGAGGGCCATTATTCTGCCTACCAGGACAAGAAATGCATGCAGGATCAAAGGCTAAGTGGCTTTTCCTCTCTTACTAGGGAAAGCAGTGTTGGCCCTCTGTCCTAGAATGAATGCTGCCACTTGGAGGGTAACCCAACATGGCACAGTGCTGACCCTCCAGCATGCTGGCAACAAGGCCAGACCAAGAAGGGAGAAGAAATGTCTGCCTGGAATGATACCAGAGTGTCACTCCTCCTTGGACTGTCCAGGTCTCGAGGGAAGACTATGTCCCTTGATATATAAGTAAAAATTTACATATCCATAAGTAAACATTTCCTAAGAAGCTAATCTGAAAGAATAAAAAGAAATGAATAAAAAATAATCCTTGCCTTAAAGCAAGGCCTTCCTTATAAGGCAGACAGACATAATAACAGGAAATCAAAACCAATGAGATTGGTACAATAATCTAAACAAGATGAAGTGTTTTGATGTCTGTATGATGCCACAAATAATAACATGTTAAAATAACAAGCACTATACTGAGTGCCACGTCCATGCCAGACTCTGAACGAGGTAGCATCAGCCTTCTCTCACAGAATACGGTCTAAACCAAAAGGGGCAGCCTGGGCCAAGTGTGCAAAGATAGTGCAAGAGTTAGTCTACCAATAATCAAAGAAGTTCATATTAAAACAACAATGAGACACGATTTCATGCCCATCAGATTGGGCAATATTAAAAAGCCTGATGGCATTAAGTACTGCTGAGGATGTAAAGACATGGGAACTCACATGTGCTGCTAGTGAAAGTATACGTTTGAAAAACAATCTACAAGGAACTTAAACAAATTCACAAGAAAAAAAAACAACCCCATCAAAAAGTGGGCAAAGGATATGAACAGACACTTCTCAAAAGAAGTCATTTATGCAGCCAACAGACACATGAAAAAATGCTCATCATCACTGGTCATTGGAGAAATGCAAATCAAAACCACAATGAGATATTTCATGCCAGTCAGAATGGCGATCATTAAAATGTCTGGAAGCAACAGATGCTGGAGAGGATATGGAGAGCTAGGAACGCTTTTACACTGTTGGCGGAAGTGTAAATTAGTTCAACCATTGTAGAAGACAATGTGGCAATTCCTCAAGGATATAGAACCAGAAATACCATTTGACCCAGCAATCCCATTACTGGGTATATACCCAAAGGATTATAAATCATTCTACTATAAAGACACATGCACACACATGTTTATTGCAGCACTATTTACGATAACAAAGACTTGGAACCAACCCAAATGCCCATCAATGATAGACTGGATAAAGCAAATATGGTACATATATACCATGGAATACTGTGCAGCCATAAAAAAGAATGAGTTCATGTCCTTTGCAGGCACATGGGATGAAGCTGGAAACCATCATTCTCAGAAAACTAACACAAGAACAGAAAACCAAACACCGCATGTTCTCACTCATAAGAGGAAGTTGAACAATGAGACCACATGGACACCGGGAGGGGAACATCACACACCAGGGCCTGTCAGGGGCAAGGGGGGAAGGGCAGGGAGAGCATTAGGACAAATACCTAATGTATGCGGGTCTTAAAACCTAGATGATGGGTTGATAGGTGCAGCAAACCACCAAGGCAGATGTATACCTATGTAACAAACCTGCACGTTCAGCACATGTATCCCAGAACTTAAGGTAAAATAAAAAGAAAAAAAGAATAAAAAAAGAAAAGCAATTAGACAGTATCAACTACATAGCCCAGCAATTCCTCTTCCAGATGTGTAACCTGGGACAACAGTTCTCAAAGTTCTCTCCTCAGTGCCCTGGCAGGGGTCCATGAAGCCACAGCTATTTTCATAATAACATTAAGATGCTATTTTGCTTTTTCATTCTCATTATATCGTGAGTGTACAGTAAAGTTTTCTGGAAGTTAAATAAAATGTGATATCACACAGATTAAATACAGAAGCAGATATGAGAATTCAATTTCTTGAGCTAGACATTAGAGATTTTTAAAAGTATAAGACACTTTCACTCTTCCCTCTAATCTTTTTGTTTTTGAAATGAATATATACTTGTTTATCTTGTATGTGTCATTTAAAAAAATTAAAGTAACATTATTTATAAAATTATTAAATAAATACCTAACATTTTCTCACTTTTAGTTTCGAATAGGGTCAACACTGGCAGGTATAATATGCATAACTAAAAGCTCTTTGGGGTCCTCAGTGATTTTTAAAAGTGTAAAGGGGTCCTGAAACCAAAAGGTTTGATAATCACTGTCCTGGTGATTCTCTCTAGGATGTAAATGTCTCACATTTATGTGCAAAATGATATGGATCAGGATGTCCATTTTAGCACTGTCTTAGGCAGTAAGAAATTGGAAACAAGCTGGATGGCCATCCCTAGGGGACTTGCATAAATACTTTAATATATTTGTAAAATAGCACTCCATATTGCAGTTATCGTGAATGAACTAGGTGTATGTGAATCAATGCTAAAAATCTCAAAAGCAACATTGAAAGAATAAAAAGCGAGTATCAAAAGAATATATTTAGTGGTCAGGTGCGGGGGCTCATGCCTGTAATCCCAGCACTTTGGGAGGCTGAGATGGGTGGATCACGAGGTCAGGAGTTCGAGACCAGCCTGACCAACATGATGAAACCCTGTCTCTATTAAAAATACAAAAAATTAGCCAGGCATGGTGGTGTGCATCTGTAGTTCCAGCTACTCAGGAGGCTGAGGCAGGAGAATTGCTTGAACCCAGGAGGCTGAGGTTGCACTGAGCCAAGATTGCACCACTGTTCTCCAGCCTGGGCAACAGAGCGAGACTCTGTCTCAAAAGATATATATATTATATATAATGTATGCAATATATTATATATTGTATATAATATATTATATATAATGTATATAATATATTATATAATATGTATTATATATCTATTTAGTATTATTCCACATAGATAAAATGTAAAGACACAATGCATTGTTTCTGGAAACATAAACATGCAGGTATACTTAAATTTGTAAATATTAATGGCTAAAATAAAATAATACCGATAATACCAAATGCTGGAGAGTCTGTGGAGCAACCAGAACACTCATACACTGCTGGTGTGAACACCAAAGGGTGTTACCACTCAAGAAAACAGTTCGACAGTCTCTTACAAAGTTAAATATACCCTATGATATGATCTAGCTATTCCATTGTTGGGTGTTTATCCAAGAAAAATGAAAGTAGTGGTGGTAATACACCCAAAGACATGTACATGACTTTTTTTCTCTATTTCTTTCACAGGTGTGGAATGTACTTGAATGTCTATAGTAGCTCTATTGTAATCATCAAACACTAGAAACAATCCAAATCTCCTTCACAGGTACATGGATAAACAAACTGTGGCATATCTGTACAATGAAATATTACTTAGCAATAAATATCCACAACAACTTGAATGAATCTCAAAAGCTTAATGCGAGTGAAGGAAGTCAGCCTCAAAATGTCACATACTATATGATTCCACTTATGTTATACTTTTGAAGAGACAATATTAATAGTGATGAAGAACAAATTAGTGGTTGCCAGGGGATGGGTGGCAGGAGGGTATGAGTACACAGGGATAGCAGGAGAGAGTTTTTGAAAGTGACGGAACTATTCTGTACCCTGATTGTGGTGGTCATTATACAAATCTATGCATGTGTTAAAATGCATAGAACTATACACAAAAGTTTGAAAAGCAATTTTTACATTATTTTTTAAAATGAACTTTTTATTTTAGAATAGTTTAAATTTACAGAAAAGTTGCAAAGATAGTACAGACAATGTGCATAAGCCCCACACTCATTCCCTATGAACACCCTACATTAATATGGTACATTTGTCACAACTAATGAACCAATATTGCTAGGTTATTATTAACTAAAATCCATCCCTTACTCAGATGTCCTTAGTTTTCACCTATATCCTTTTGCTACTTCAGGATCCCATCCAAGATACCACATTATATTTTATCCTCATGTCTTCTAAGGCTCCTGTAGACTGTGACATGTGACAGTTTCCCAGGCTTTTCTTGTTTTTGGTGACCTTGACAGATTTGAAAAGTACTGACCGGCTGTTGTGTAGAATGTCTCTCAGTTGAGGTTTGCTGGGGTTTTTTTTTTGTTGTTGTTGTTGTTGTTGTTTTGTTTTTGATTCAACTGGGATTTGGAGTTTTGGAGAAGAAGATCACAGAGAAAGTGCCATTCTCATCACATCATATCAGGGATTCATACTATCTAAATGACTTATTATTGTTAATGTTAACATTTATCAGCTGGCAAGGTACTGCTTGCCAGTTTCTCCACCATAAAGCTATGCTTCCCACCCTCCTTGCCATATTGTGCTCCTGGAAGGAAACAATTACGTGCAGCCCAACCTAAGTAGTGTGCAGTTAGATGCTCCACCTCTTCGAGGAAGGAACATCTACATAAATTACTTGAAATTCTTCTGCATAGGAA
The DNA here is from genome assembly GCF_000951035.1 of Colobus angolensis palliatus. Lineage (NCBI taxonomy): Eukaryota > Metazoa > Chordata > Mammalia > Primates > Cercopithecidae > Colobus > Colobus angolensis. The sequence goes on from NW_012116899.1 coordinate 771,370, forward strand.
GCTTACCTATTCTCCCACACTTATTTATTTAATCATTTACTTACATTAGTATGAACCAATGGATGTTTATGCCATGAATTATAATTCAATTCTGCATTATTATTGTTATCATTATTTCGCTCTAATTGTTGGGAGCAACTCTTTATGTTGATTCATGTGTCCCTTTGACACAGCCCCATTGTTATATGTGAGTGTGTTTAGCACTTCTTCACTTTCTGGCACTACAAGAAGTCCCAGGATCATCTTGTATATTTCCTGCCCCAGCCCTAGAATCAGCTGTTTCTCCAAATAGCCCTGGTTCTTTTTATTGGAGAATGGTGATAGGCAACAAGATCTGGGCATGGGTGTGCTAATTGATACTGCAGTGTCAGGCCCTCTTAGCTGACAGAGCAAGAAAATATATGTGTGTATACTTACCAGTGTACATATGCATATCCATAAATGTGTCCATTTGTATCAATATTAGGCTACCCACGAGTTCATATTGATGCCTCCTACTCTAATTTATCATGTATCATTCTAACCTTCCCTGTAACTTGTCTGTAACCTCCAACCAGTGAGAAGCCTGGCTCCCAACATCTGCTATACATTTACTCAATTGATCAGTATCTATATATGTGTTTAGTGGCTTCAAAATTGTGAACCTATGCCCCTAAGGGAAACAATTTTACCTATTAAAGTACAGTAAAGTTCCTTTTAAAAGTTCCTTTTGCTTTAAGTCATATAGTCTCCATTCATTTTCAAGGTCACTTTGGTCAGCACTCTTATCAGTGAGGTTATTTCATGCATTTCATTCATTCACATGTTTCATGCACAAATTCTTGTGCCTCAGTCTTCATCCTACCTAGGTATCCTTCAACTTTCTAAAAGATTTTTATTTAATTTGCAGGCATTAGAGTTTACTCTTCATACTGTAAAGTTCTATATGTTTTGACAAACGAATAATGTCACTTATTCACATGTACAATATCACTCTGAATAGTTTCATTTCCCCAAAAAATGCCCTGTGCATCATCTACTCAACCTTCCCCCTTTCCCAAATGCCAGGCAACCACTGATCTATTTGCTGTCTCTATAGCTTTGCCTTTTCCAGAATGCCATATAAATGGAGACTTTTCAAACAGGTTTCCTCCACCTAATAATATGCATTTGACTTGCACATGTTTTTGTATGGTTTGATAGCTAATTCCTTTTAATGGCTGAATAGTAATCCATTGTTTGGTTGGATGACAGTTTGTTTATCCATTTTCCAATTGAAGAATATCTTGGTTGCTTTCACTTTCTCATGGTTATATTAATTTTAAAAAAGCTGATAGCAGCATTAATGTATGGGATTTTGTGTGTACATAAGTTTTCAAATCAGTTTGATAAATAACTGCAGCTCAAGTGCTGGATTTCATAAGGCATCAATCTAAATTAATTTGTTTTCTTTTCACAATCACTGGAGGAAAGGATCTAAATTAATTTTTTCATTTCATTTGTTTTTTCCTCCAAGAGTGCTTTCAAAGTGTATTTAGATGGCATATCTTCTGTAAATATTTTTATTTTCACTTTGAAGTAACAATATGATTAGATATAAAATTCTAAGTTTAAACATTTTTCTTGAAAATTTTTAAATATGTTCAGTTGTCTTATGTTTCATTTTCCTACATTAGACTACATCATACTTTAGAAATACCACAATTTTAAAAAAAGGTATTTTCATCATGTCAGTCTTTGAACATAAAAGTTCTTCAAGGTATGAAAGTTCTTCAATACATAAGCAGAAGACCAGGCACAGTTGTTCACACCTGTAATCCCAGCATTATGGGAGGCCGAAGCGGGAGAATCAATTGAAGCCAGGAATTTGAGACCAGCCTGGGCAACCAAATGAGGCCCTGTCTCCAAAATAAAGATAAAAATACATAAGCAGAGTTTGGAAAGTGGATGGCCTACCACCTCTTTCTAACACTCAGTGGTGGGTATCAGTCAACAGGTTCACCTGATAGACCCATCATCTTCACATCTTATATCTCACATAAGTGAAATTGAGCACCATTTGTCATTCTGTGACTGCTTATTTCACTTAGTCTAATATCACAAGGTTCATCCATGTTTAGCATGTGATAGGGCCTCCTTTTTAAGGCTGCATAATATTCCACTATATGTGTACACCACGTTTTATCCACTTATCTGTCAATGGACATTTGGATTGCTTCTACCACTTGGATATTCTGAGTACCCTGCAATGAACATGGGAATGCAAATACCTCTTTGAGATCCTGATTTAAATTTTTTCGGATAAATGCCCAGAAGTGAGATTGCTAGATCTTAGGGTAGTTCTATTTTTAATTTTTTGAAGAATCTCCATACTGTTTTCTGTAGTGGCTGCACCATTCTACATTCCCAGCAACAGGGCAAAGGGATTCCAATTTTCTCCACATCCTCACCAACATCTGTTATTTTCTTTATTATTTTTTGTATAACAGACCTCCTAACAGGCGTGAGGTGATATCTCACTGTGGTTTTGATTTGCATTTCCCTGACAATTAACATTGTCTTTTCACTCTGTTTGTTATTTTCTTTGTTGTGTAGAAGGTTATTTATTTATTTATTTTTGAGACACAATCTCACTTTGTCACCCAGGCTGAAGTGCAGTGGTGCACCCTTGGCTCCTCAGCTCACTGCAGCTTCAACCTCCTGAGCTCAAGCTACCCTCCCACTTCAGCCTCCTGAGTAGCTGGGATCACAGGCAGGGCACTACATCTGGCTAAATTTTTGTACCTTCTGTAGCAATGAGGTTTTGTCATGTTGACCAGGCTGGTCTCAAACTCCTGAGTGCAGCAGATCCACGCACCTCGGCCTTCCAAAGTGCTGGGATTACAGGTGTGAGCCCCTGCACCAATCCCAGAAGCTTCTTAGTTTAATATGGTCCCACTTGTCTGTTTTTGCTTTTGTTGACTGTGTTTTGGTGTCATACCCCCAGCCCCAAAACATTACCAAGACCAATGTCATGAAACTTTATAATTTTGCTCTCCTCTAGGAGTTTTACGGTTTCAGGCTACTTTAAAAATTTAAAAACATTATTCCATTGTCTTTTTGCTTCTGGTGTTGCTATTCAGAAATCAGATGTCAATTTGATTCCTGGTCGCTTTCTTTTTTTTAATCCCCTTCTTCTTAAAAATTTTTAGCACTTTGTCTTGATGGTCATATATTTTATTAAAATGTATATAGGGTTTTTTGTAGTTGTTTCTGGTTGAACATAGGAATGATATATAGACATTACACCTGCTCTCAGTCCTTCACATGTTTGTTTGAAAACAGCCAATCTCATCACAGCCATTCTTTTTTTTTTTTTTTCCTGCCCTAAGCCATTCTTAACTAGGTCATTAAAACAATCTTTGGGCGAGCGCACCTCTGCCAGGATGGCCTCGCTGCTTGCACCAAAAATACACTTCTGGCTGCCCCACAACTCTGGCTCTGCACCATTGTTTTCAATATTTGTTGGTCTTACTTCATTTTTTACAACTTTATATTTTTAATAACTTTATCTGAATAGACATATAATTCATATACAATGCAATCTACTCCTTCAGAGTGTACAATTCAGTGATTTTTAGGATATTTCCTCGGTTGTACAACTATCACCGTTACCTAAATTTAGAACATTTTTTTCACCCCATAAAGATATCCCACACTCTCTAACAGTCACTGCCATTTATCTTCTCCCCCAATCCTCTGGCAAGCTTTCTGTCCCTATGGATTTGCCTATTGTGGACATTTTATAAATGGAATCATCCAACATGGAGCCTTTAATAAATGGCTTCTTTCACTTAGCGTACTATTTTCAAGGTTCCTCCATGCTGTAGCAGGTATAAGTACTTTATTCTTTTTTATCACCTAATAATATGCTATTGTATGGATATGCCACGTTTTGCATATCCATTCATAAGTTAATGAACATTTGGGTTGCTTCCACTTTTTGACTGATGTCAATAATGATGCTGTGAACATTTCTTCTTTTTTTTTCAGCACTGGGGTCCTTCTGTGTTGCCCAGGCTGGAATGCAATGGCTATCACAGACAAGATCACAGCACACTGTGACCTGGAACTCCTGGGCCAGGGGATCTTTTTGCCTCAACCTCCCAAGTAGCTGAGACTTCAGGCATGTGCCACCATGCCCATTGCTATGAACATTTTAAACAATTTTTTTTGTGTGTGGACACATATTTTCAATTCTGTTGGTTATACATACAGGAGTGGAAACGCTGGTCATAAGGTAACTATGTTTAACATTTCGAGGACTGTTAAAAGTTTCCAAAGTGACTACACCATTTTGTATTCCCACCAAGAAAATATGAGAGTTCCTATTTCTCTGCATCTTTGTCTTTGGTATTTTCAGATTTATGGATTTTAGCCATTTTAATAGGTATGTAGTGGTATCTCATTGTGATTTTAATTTGCATTTTTTCTAATGACAAATGACATTGAACATCTTTTCCTATGCTTATTTTCCATCTGTATATCTTCTTTAATAAAAATGTGTGTTCAGCTCTCTTGCTCATTTTTAATTGGAGAATTTGTTTTCTTATTAAATTTTAAGAGGTTTCTGTATATTTGGCTATAAGACTTTAATCAGATGTGTTATATCCAAACTACATGATAATTTCAAAAACGAAATGAAAAAAACAAGCCATGAGAGGAAGAAAAAAAAAGGATGCTGGGGGTATTTCGGGGCACGGTCTCTGGAGCTGGTGATCTTGAGTCCTGCTTTAGGCTTTGCTCCTTGTTAATGGTATGTTCTCCCTGAGTCTCAATTTCTCCCTCTGAAAATGGAGAAAAAATAATATTTCTCTTTGAATGTGGCTGTGGGAACTAAATGAGGGGATGTGTAAAGATTGCTGGTGCTTAGAAAGATTCAATAAATGATATTTTAAATGAACTTAACTTACCCAGGATTCTCTGGGCAGGAATGGGAGGAACCAGACACAAATCTTGGGGTTTCTGCTTTCAAAACTCATGTCTTTTGCATACTGTCCCCACTAGAGGGCAGCATTAGAAGTCAGGCAGCCCTGAGGGGGCCAATTTTACCTCTGCTACCTGCTAGCTGGGTAACATAGGGAAGGTGACTTCACCTCCTCTCTGAGTGTCAGTTTCTCTTCTCTAGAGTGAGGGTTGGATGAACTAATACACATACATATATATATATGTGTGTGTGTGTGTGTGTGTGTGTGTATATATGTCTAGCATGGTATCTATTTCCTTCATATACATTATTATTATTATTATTATTATTTTTTGGAGATGAAGTCCAGCTTTGTTATCCAGGCTGGAGTGCAGTGACACTATTTCGGCTCACTGCAACCTCCATCTTCTAGGTTCAAGCGATTCTCCCACCTCAGCCTCCCAAGTAGCTGGGATTACAGGCGTCCACCACTGTGCCCGGCTAATTTTTGTATTTTTAGTAGAGACGGGGTTTCACCATATGGGTCTGGCTGGTTTCAAACTCCTGACCTAAAGTGACCCATCTCCCTTGGCCTCCCGAAGTGCTGGGATTACAGGCGTGAGCCACCACACCCAGCCCATTTAAAAATTTTTTATTTTATGTTTTTTGTGTCAGATAGGTACTGTGCTGATATTATAGCAAGGTTTGAGGGAAACACATCGTATACGTGAGCATGAAAACTCAATCATCACACTTATGAGCTTCAAAAGGATCTATACACACTGTTTAAAAGATGCACCATGGTGTATTGGGAAAATACAAACTAAGAGACAGGAGTCCTGGGCTTGTGACCTCTCTTGGTCTAAGTGACCTCATGCAAGCCTTTTTTTTTTTTGAGGCAGAGTCTCGCTCTGTCGCCCGGGCTGGAGTACTGTGGCCGGATCTCAGCTCACTGCAAGCTCCGCCTGCCGGGTTCACGCCATTCTCCTGCCTCAGCCTCCCGAGTAGCTGGGACTACAGGCGCCTGCCACCTCGCCCGGCTAGTTTTTTGTATTTTTTAGTAGAGACGGGGTTTCACTGTGTTAGCCAGGATGGTCTCGATCTCCTGACCTCGTGATCCGCCCATCTCGGCCTCCCAAAGTGCTGGGATTACAGGCTTGAGCCACCGCGCCCGGCTCATGCAAGTCTTGACCTCTCTGGGCTTTGGACTACTCTTCATCTAGCCTAAAACATCAGAGTCACCAGTGGGGGTGGGGTGGTTTTCAAAATCCCAATTAAAAATATGAAATATATATATGTGAATGGTTAACACCAAAAGCAAGATAACAGATGCCTCTGAAGAAAAAGAGAAGGGGATGAGATTAAAGAAGGAGGTTCAACTATATTTACAGTGCTTTATTTCTTAAAGAAAAGTTGGAGTAAATATGGCAAAATGCTTAGCTTTGCTAAATCCATGTGGTAGAACACAATGGACAGTGTTCTCTACGCTTTTAAAAAGGAGAAAAGAGTTCGGTGAAAAGGAGATAGAGGATGGAGTATTGGGTAAGGACATTCCAGCCACAAGGAAGTGAGCTGAGACATAGAAGAGATAAAGATTATGGAATTTTCCAAGATATTTTGATACATAAAATTCAAGGAAGGGAGTGGCTGAGATAAGCAAGGAGTGGTAGAGAGGTCAAGTCAAGGAGGGCCTTGTGTGCCAAGCTCGGGAGTATGGACTTTATCTTTTCTGCTGTGGAGGTAGGAAGGATGGTCACCAGAGTTGTGTGATATGTACTTTTGCAGTTTGAAATCATTCGTACGTTTGTTCTTCATTCATTGTTTCATTGACCCACTGCCTTCCCAATCTCATGCCAGTCTTTGTTCTGGGCATTACAGATGCAGTGTTGAACAGGATGGGCACCATCTTTTCTTTGATGGAGTTCCCTCTCTTGGGAAAGCAGAGACTGAAGTAACTGATTATAACATTGATTAATTGCAAATGTGATTCACTACTCAGTAGCAGTGTAGAGGCTGGAGGCAAGGACACCAATTAGGGCTTATTACAGTAGCCCAGAAGGGGGAATTAGAGGCCCTGGACCTGGGCAATGGCAGATAAGATGGAGATGAAAAGACAGCATTGCAAATATTCTAGAAGGTGATGAGTGGTTGAATGAGGTAGGGAAGAAGAAAGAGCAAATCATCAATGATATTTTGTCCTGAGTGCCTGGGGGAAGCAGTGGTGCCACACTTTGTGAAGGAGAATAATGTCTTCTAAGTCCTTTCTATTTCTTGCATTTATGGTCCTCAAAATTGTTCAGCATCTAGGGTCCTTGTGTTTTCTGCAGAACATAATAAAATAATGATATTTGTACTCTGCAAATAAAATACATAATTTTTTGATAAGTCATGCATCATGTTATATTAATTTCTAGCAAGTAAAAATAGGCACTTCAGTTTGAAGTAAAAATTCCAGGAGAAAGAGTTAAAATTAGAAAACATAGTCATTACTTTTTTTCTCTGAAAGTCTAGGAAATGACTTTAAACTTATACTACTTTAGCTGCAGAAAACCTTGGTCTGGCTTGAGGATGCCAGGATTTTTCAGGAACATCATTGGAAGACCTCTATCTTGTACAGTGAATGAGGGCCCTTCCTGGTGGTACTTACAGAGAATGTCGTAGGTATCCTAGTTTTCCTTCCTAGTTGCAGAGAAAGGAATAATGGAGGGAGAAGCAATAGCCCTACCAGGGGGAATTTTTGGTGCTGATGCTGGTAGCGGGAGTATCTAATTCTGAAGCTTCTGGTGATACCAGGATTGGAGGAATTTTCAGTCAAGAATGGGGCTTTCAAATAAAGTGAAGAAAGGCAGACAGCCCAGTTTTTTAAATGGGCAAAAGATTTGAACAGACATTTTTCCATTATTAATGCCAACAAGCACATGAAAAGTGGTCAACATTACTAGTTATTGGGAAAATGCAAATCATAATGAGATGCCACATCACACTCCCTATTTTGGCTGTAGACAGACAGACAGACATGGAATGTGGAAAGTAAAACTCTGTGACATAATTTTTTTCTTTTGAAATAGGATCTCACTCTGTTGTCCATGCTGAAATGCAACGGCACAATCATTGCTCACTGCAGCCTCAAACTCCTGGGCTCAAGCAATCCTCCAGCCTCAGTCTCCTGAGCAGTTGGGATTATGGGCATGTGCCACTGCTTCCAACTTTGTCTTCCATTTTCAACCAAAATCTCCAGAGCACAAATTATTAGGCAAAAGGACCCCCTGAGAAAAACCTACAAAAACACTAAATGCAAAAGGCTAAAGAGCATAGAAGTAGTCAAATTAGTGGTATTCAGAGAAATGCAAATTAAAAGAATAACTGCTGGAAAATACACTTTAGCTATTAGACTTGGAAAAAATTAAACATCTAGATAATGTCAGGCGGTGTTGGGGATCAGGGATTTAGGAATTGTCATGTGTCACTGGGTGGATGTATAGGTTGATGAAGTCATTCTGAAAACTTCTCAGTTCTGTACCTGGATAGGTATCCCCCACAGAATTCTCATCTACATATGGGGTTGCTTTGGCAGTTGACAGTTGGAAGCAATCTGGTTATCCATCACTTGAGAACTGGATTAGTGAAATGTGTCATATATATCTGAAGCAGTTAAAAGCAGTAGTCCGGACATACAGACAGCAACATGGCTAGATCTTAAAAATGTTGAGAAAAGCAGAAACAGAATTAAATATATACAATTTTAAGACACGTGTCCACAAAAATGGATGTTATACCAGAGCATATACAAAAGAAGGATACATATCTAAAATATCAAAACAATTGCATCTGGGGGAAGGGGAATGAAACTAAGAAATGGAAAGAAAAGTGTATGAATAAAGGGATGAACAGATGGATGGAGGGATGGATGGGGGAATGGATAGGGAGATGGGGGGAGAGGATGGTTAGACGAGTAGGTGACGTATGAATTTCTCAAACAAGAGAGGGACCTTGCAGGGACTTCCAATGACAATATGCCTCAACTGAGGAGAACGATTACATCAACCCTCTGCATGAGAAGTGCCATCTCAAAAACAAAACAAATCCCTAAATATCAAAGCAATCTCTAGCAACATTGATGAATTTTCATCAAGAAAGCATTTTCAGGGCAAATTCTATTAAGATCTTTGCCTTCTTGATTAGCTTTTTATGCAGCACTGGAGATCTTTATTGAATCTTACTTGTGCCAGACACTGTTCTAGGCGCTGAAGGTGCATCCATGAAAAAACAAAGATCTCTGTCCTCAAGAAGCTTATATTCTGATGATGAAGAAAGACAATAAACAGAAACATAGTAAATATATCAATTTTGTAGTATAATATATCAAAAGTACCCTTTAAAAAAAAAACAGGGTAAAATAGATCAGGAAGGTGTGAGGCAGTTTTTTTTATAATTATTATTAATAGAGAAGTCACTTTGGACCTCACTGAAAAGGTGACTTGAAGAAACTGAGGGAGGAAGCTAAGCAGATATGTGAGACAAGAGTTTCCAGGAAGATGAATGAGGCAGAGCAAAGGCCCTGAGGCAGAAGTGTGCCAGGAGAGCAGTGTGGCTGGAGCCATGTGAGGAAGAGGGGAGTAGTGGGCTATGAAGTCAGAGAAGCAAGGATGGGGCTGCATCTGGGCAGACAATCATGAGGGACCTCAGAGGCAGTTGTCAGGACTTCAGCTTTTACTGAGTGAAAATGAGAGCCATTGCCAGATTTTGAGCATCTTGGAGACTGTGATGAGATCAAACTGTGCAGGGCAGGGGTAGAATCAGTGAGAACAGTTAGAAGGTCAGCGTAGGAATCCAGGTGAGAGACAGTGGCAGCTTGCAGCACAATTAATGGAATTGAGATGGTTAGAAGCCATTAGATCTTGGATACTTTGTTTGCTTATTTTGTTTTGAATTTTTGGCATGAATATATATAATAGATTTACTATCATTTCTGTTTTATAGAAATTGCATCATATTAGATACATCTTGCTTTTCTCACTTATCAGTAAAATATGGAAACTTCACCAAATCATCTAATATAAAGTTAATTCTTATAGTGGTAGTGAGATGCCTCACAGTGTACATTCAGAAATGTATTCAACCACTGTGCAGTCATACCTACAGCTATTGTAGGTTCAGTTCCAGACAATCTCCATAAAGTGACTATCGCAATAAAGCAAATCACACACATTTTCTGGGTCCCAGTGCGTATAAAAGTTATATTTACACCATGCTGTAGTTTATTAAATGTGTAATAGCATTATGGCTACAAAATGCATATACGTTATCTATAAAATTCTTGGCCAGGCACACTGGCTCACGCCTGTAATCCCAGCACTTTGGGAGGCCGAGGTGGGCAGATCACGTGGTCAGGAGTTCCATACCAGCCTGGCCAGCATGGTGAAACTCCGTCTCTAATAAAAATACAAAAATTAGCCGAGCATGGTAGCATGCACCTGTAGTCCCACCTACATGGGAGGCTGAGGCAGTAGAATCACTTGAACCCAGGAGGTGGAGGTTGCAGTGAGCCTAGATCACGCCATTGCACTCCAGCCTAGGTGACAGAGCGAGACTCCGTCTTGG
>NW_012116899.1:782409-782990 GCF_000951035.1 Colobus angolensis palliatus
CTGGGCTCAAGCGATCCACCTGCTTCAGCCTCCCAAGTTGAGTGGGACTACAGGTGCACACCACCATGCCCAGCTAATTTTTGTATTTTTTTGTAAAAACAGGGTTTCATCACCATGTTGCCTAGGCTGCTCTTGAACTCCTGAGTTCAAGTGATCTGCCCACCTTGGACTCCTAAAGTGCTAAGATTATAGGTGTGAGCCACTGTGTGTGGCCTGCAGTTTCTTTTGTTCTTTCTTTTTTTAAAAAATGTATTTATTTATTTTATTTATTATACTTTAAGTTCTAGAGTACATGTGCACAATGTGCAGGTTGGTTACGTATGTATACATGTGCCATGTTGGTGTTCTGCACCCATTAATTCGTCATTTAGGTTAGGTATATCTCCTAATGCTATCCCTCCCCCTCGCCCACCCCACGACAGGCCCTGGTGTGTGACGTGCCCCTTCCTGTGTCCAAGTGTTTCCATTGTTCAATTCCTACCTATTAGTGAGAACATGCGGTGTTTGGTTTTCTGTTCTTGTGATAGTTTGCTGAGAATGATGGTTTCCAGCTGCATCCATGTCCCTACAAAGGACATGAA